>NC_056747.1:1106615865-1106650865 GCF_019279795.1 Protopterus annectens
AATTTTGGGTACATTTTTGTTCTTGATTGTCTAATTATAATTAGATCCCCATGTCAAGAACCTGTAAAGGTATAGGAGCGGACTATTTAATCACCCCGTTTTAGTGGGTAATCATATTCTCACAGAGGCCAGTTCCCTGGTTTACTACCTCAGCTGCTGCCTAATGATACCCAATTGGAGTTCCATCAGCCCTTTTGTGGCTAACATTTTTTTTTCTGGAGATGGGCCAGGACTCACTGTGATCTTTATTTATTTATTTTTTTTGCGTTTATGTCCAACACCAAATTTCTGTATCTTCCCTGCACTGGATGATGCCTCAAGGATACCGTGGTCCAGAGGTGACTCCTAAACTCCTTTATAAATTTCTCTCATCTTTTCTGATGAGAATGTATCCAGAAAAACAAGCTGCAAAAATCCACAGTCATTCTCATAGCTCCTCATTAGCTGTGAGAGATTTCATACTATCTTCTTCTGCCTTACCTTTTAAAGAAACAGATCTGTCTCCACTCATCCAAGACACTGTTGACACACCCCTCAGGAATGCCTTATCCAGACATTCATTCCTTCAGAATGGCTCCAAAGCTTTTCCAGTACCAGTAATTGGAAAAAACACTTTATTTTCCTCTTGCTGTGGCACAAATAAGCTATTCTTACGAAAAACATATAAGTGGACCATGCCAGACTTATAAGTTAACCAGCTTCTGTGTATTGGTTATAGTCAGAAGACTAGATATTTTCTCAGTCCTTTGCCATCCATCCGGGATCATCTTTCTTAGATTTTTGAATCTAGGCTATGCTACTTCTCTAGCAAAGTCATCTTTGAGGCATTTCTAATTTTCCAAAAGGTTTTATTAATGGTTTGCAAAGCCTTTTAAAATGATACATTTTTGATCAGATCTTCCATTTAGGACCTGGTACAAACTTTGGACTTAGACTTCTTTTTTTTTCATAGGTTCATCGGTTGGTACTAGGCTATCTGCTCGAAGGCATTTATAAGCCTAGCCAGAATGTGTTGGCTTTTGCTGCCCTCTTAGATTAGTTTCCTGTGTCTCTGTCCAGAAGAGCCATTGAAGTGATCCCCGGGGTAAACTTTCTGTTTCCCATCCACTCGTCAAGGTTTCTCTTGAAGAGGGTTAGTGAAGAGCTCTGCCTAATGTAGATTGGAATCTTGTTCCAGAGCATGGGAAGTCTCTGGGACAGGAATCTATCCCTCCAGCACTTCCTATTTATTGTTGTAGTGAGGTTTAGATCCCTGGAACGTGTGACTCGAGGGGATATGGTTTTCTTTAGGTGGAGCATGTCCATCAATTGTGGGTTGGACATGGCCTTGCATGTCAGGCAGAGATCACCTCTGAGTAGGCAATATACAACCAAGTACAGCTGGTGTTTTTTTCAGTCGAGCTGCATAGGGCATCTGCTTGAGGCCAGTGATCCTCTTGGTGAGGTACTTTTGAGGTCTTTCCAGTTGTTGCAGGTGTCTTGTAAGGTACATCCCAAATGGGGCATTGTACTCTATGATGGGTCTGATGAGTGATGCACAGAGGGACCCAATGACCTCTTTCGGTCTGGATGCAAACCCTTTTGTGATTAGGTGGGCCACATAGAAGGTTTTTCTAACCACTTTGGCAATGTGATTATCAGAGGAGAGGTTACTATCTACTTGGGTCCCCAGATCCCGTATTACGTCTTCTGTATTTAGTCTCAGAGACTTCCCCATGCTCTGAAACAAGATTCCAAGATTCTGTATTTAGGGGGCTACCACCTATGTGGTAGTTTGTGGGCACTTTGTTTTTTCCAAAGGGGATGACTATGCACTTTTTGGCATTTAGCTTGAGGCCATGGTTTTGACACCAGGTATCTGTCTCAGTGAGACACTTTTGGAGGAGGTCTGTGTCAGCCAGAGAGTCAATTATAGCCCCTAGTTTGCAGTCGTCTGCAAACTTTGTCAGCCATAGTCCTCCTGTGCTTGCCTGTACCTCTGAAAAGTATATGCTGAACAGGAGAGGTCCTAGGACTGAGCCCCGGGGAATGCCACTTGTAACCGGTTTAGAGTCAGACCTAGCTCCTGCAACTCTTACCATGTGGGTTCTGTCCATGAGCCAGTTGGCAGCCCATCTCGTGATGTAGGGTTTATGTTCAGGCTGGTGAGCTTGTCTATAATACCTGAGTGGGGAATGGTGTCGAAGGCCTTTGCAAGGTCTAGGTAAGCTGTCTGGACCACCTTTCCCTCGTCTATAGCCTTGGTAACTGTCTCAAAGAAGTCCATCAGGTTTAGGAGGCATGATCTGCCATTAACAAAGCTGAACTGGGTAGGGTCCAGTGCATGGAGGTTTCCAATGTCTCTGTTAATGAGATCCATGATGATGCACTCCCTAGCTTTGCAGACCAAGCTAGTCAGGCTTATAGGGCGATAGTTCCCGGAGTCCGTTGTGGCTCCACCTTTGTGGAGTGGAATAACCGTTACTGTGCGCTACTCTGTGGGCAGATAGCTTGTGGAGAGGCTGAGTTTAAATAGTGTGTTTAGGTGAGGGGTTAGTTCATCTTTGAGCTTGTGTAGGACGCAGCCTGGGACACCGTCCAGTCCCATTGATGCTGTATTTTTGGATTTGGAGAGGGCTGTTTTAACCTGAGTGTCTGTGATTTCAGGGGCACTACATTCTTCTGATATAGTTATAGGCCCTTTTGGGGGTGAGAGGGGGGTGAGGTTTGCACTGAACCTGTCTGCCAGGATGTTGGATATATCAGTCAGTTCAGTGTATTTTGTGCTATTCTGCACTAACTCCGAGCAGATCTGAGAATTGCCACTTAGATTCTTGACATAGCTAAAGAATGCCTTGTGGTTATCTTTGGAATCCATGGCAATTTTTCTTTCGAAGCTTATCTTGGATGATTTTATGAGGGAATGTAGTTTCTTGCTGATACTGATCAGGGATGTCTTCCCTTCTTGGGATTTTACTCTTTTCTGTACTAGTTTCCTCCTTCTATTGTATAGCTTGTTTATGGCAGGGGTCCACCAGACTGGTTTCCTTTTCTTGGAGGAGTGAGTCTTGGTTTTGTTTGGGATAGCACGATCCATGCATTCTTGTAGGTGCCCATAGAGTGCATTAGTAAAGGATTTTGCAGCTTGGACAGCATTAACCTTTAGCATGGGGGCTTTGAAACTTCCAACCTTGGTCTTAAGTAACGTGAAGTTTGCTTTTGAAATGTTTTTCATGGTGGTTTCTTTGACCGGGGTGGTGGCGGAATGTGAATATCCAGAATGATTAGTTTATGGTCAGATCTAACCAGCGAGGGGTTGACCTATAGTGTGGAACACCAGTCGCCCATGTTGGTGATGACCAGGTCCAATATGTTGTCACCTCTGGTGGGGGTGTTGACCAGTTGATCCAGGGCATTTGTATTTATAAATTCTAGGAAATGTTGGGCAAGGGAGTTTGTACTTGAGTAGTTCTCCCAGTTAATGTTTGGGTAATTGAAATCACCCAATATCAGGGTGTTTGGTAGGAGTTTTATGTTTCCCAGTGTTTCAAGAATGTGGAGTGGGGGTCCTGGGACATGGTGGGTGATCTGTAGCAAGCTATAATTTGGATAACAGTTTTGCCTGTTGTTAGTTGCATGTGGATGATCTCTGAAGCATCGTGCTGTGCCACTAACCTGGAGATGTGGGTATCCTTGATGAATATGGATACTCCCCCACCTTTTGTATCTTGGTCCAGGTTTTGTGGCTGAAACGTATGGTATGAGTTGTAGCCTGGTAGTGCTGGGGTGCTCTCTGGAGCCTTAAACCAGGTTTCTGCTACTGCACATATATCGATTTTCTCCATACTGAGGAGTGCCTCGAGTGCGTGCATTTTGAGGTTCAAACTTCTGGCATTGAGTAGCATTACCCTCAGTTTTTTGTTACTTGTGCTATTTACTGCGGTAGGTTTGTCTTTTGAGCCTTGCCTAAAAAAGGCACTATGGGGGTGGCAAGAGCCTTGGCCAGTATTTGAAAGCTTAAGGGTGACAGGTGCAAGCAGTCTCTAGTGAAGCAGCGTGGCTTGTCGAGCATGTCATCCCAGGCTGAAAGACACTGGATTCCCTTTGAATGACACCAGAAGCTTAGCCAGTTGTTGAAATTGATAATTTTTTCTCTATACCATGGTATCATTCCTGGTGAGGGCAGGATGCTACACAGGGTCAGGGTCATACTGGCCTGGGCTACATGATCAGAGAGCTCCTCCATGTCTCTTTTCATGTAGTCCAGGGAGGTACGGCTCAGGTTATTCACACCAACATGGACAATATCAGAGTCATATTTGTACTTGTTCTGGAGTGACCTGAGTGCTTGTGTTATGTGGCGGATCCTGGCACCCAACAGGCAGCTAACAGTAACCTTCTGCTTGTTCAGCCTAGTGAGTGGGACGTCAGTATGCCTGATTATAGAGTCACCTATTAATAGTGTGTTGGGTATGTTATTTTGCCTTAAGGGCTGTGATTGTGTGGCACACTGGTTTTGTGAAGTATGTGTTTCATGGTTTGTGTTGGGGGGTGGAGATTGCTTGGATGTCTGCTTTGGAGGTCTCTGCTGCTTTTGCAGATTTTTATTTAGAGCCTCTAAGTATTTTTTATGTATTTATGTGTGTTTTTTGCCAGTGCTGGTTTCATAGGTCTATGTGAGACTGGTGGTGTGATGCAAGTAATTCCCTTCTCCTCTTGACTGCCTGGTCCAGTCTTGGGTTGAGAGAGCTTAGCCTCCAGTTTGGCTGTATAACTGCATCTCTCGCATGTATTAGTGTTTGGTGGAATAACATTTTATTATTTTTACATAAGAAGTAACAAGCATTAGGAACATGACTTTTCCATATGAAAGATTCAAAACACGAGTACACATTTAAAAAATAAACCTGTTAGCAATTAATACCTCTCATAAGCTTAAGAAAGGAAGGAAAATCATGAAAAATTATCATGTACAACTATATACACCAATATACAGCTACTGCGTGCTTAGGAAATAGAGCCAGGTAACACAGAGAAAGCCTTAGATGTCTGGAATATCGACAATCATAAAGTTATAAGTGATGATAATATTATTAATGATAATAGTGAGGAATAGTAATGTTGTTAATAGTGCTGATAATACTAATAATGATAGATTATAAAAACAGATGGTAATGATGTTAATAATGATGTTATTGAAGAGGGGCGAAACCAGTTATCCTAATCCAGTATAACCCTCAGTTTTAATGATTATTCGCTTCTCTAATCACCCTGAGTAATAGTAAAGATCAGGTTCCAAAATTTCTGATAATAATCTTTCTTATTAGGATTCTTTAAAAAGATTTTTTGTGAAGATATGTATTTTGTTGCCAGATTTCTGAAGTTTTTCCAGGATAATTTAGTACGATCCATCCAGTTTTTGGTTAATTATAGTTTGATTAATAAACATATTGTGATAAGTACGTGAAATTTTAATTTAGGAAGTTTAGTGTCAGTAATGTGCAGAAGTGCCATTTCCCATGATAGGGTGGATTTCTGATATCCCATCTTTTCTAATCTGACTAACTGACTTTAAGGGAATCCCAAAGTTTGTATGTGTGATTGCAAGACCGGAGGATGTGCCGTAAGTCAGCTTGGGGAAAGGAGCAACATGAGCTGCTGGGGACTTATTATGATTAAATTTATTTAAGATGCACGGGGTGAAGTAAGCATTATTATTGATCATCAGTTGTGTATATAAAAGCTTTTGGAAGTGGAAGTACTTCAGAGTGGATTCTGTTGCTTCTAGTTTATGGCCCTCACATAAGTCATTATTATATTGACTCCAATAACTGGAGAATAACAATACACTTTGATATTTAGAAGTCGTTAGTGCTTTATAAGTGTTTGATAACATATTTTTCTTTTTGGTTAGGTTGTTTATATTGTCTATAACCTTAGGTATGTCATTTTGCATATTAGGTTCATCTATAATTATAGTTGTAAGAAGTTCTCTGATTTGATGTAAAATAATAGTGTATTTCTGTCCCAGTATTAGTTCATCTCTCTTTATGTCTGTGTATATCTCATACGATGCTCTCTCTGATTAGGGGTCGTCTGCTAGGTTAATCATTTTATTGTTTAGTCTTAGATTGGGATTCATATAGATTGGTTGGAGATATGGAAGGGTTTTTTCTAACTCCACATATTTTATTTGGGACTTAAACTTCATGTTGGAAAATCTGGCCTTTCCTCCATGTGAATTTGTAGCTGTTAATGATCTGAAGTACCTGTCTTGCAAAACTCTGCTGTTGATGGTACCACATGAGAAAATTTCCTGACTGCATGCTTTGTCAGCTGAGCCACTGAACTTTGTATTTCAATGGAACAGGGCTTGACACCACAAAAACCCTTTATACCCAAGGTTGCTCCTGAAATGAGACTCAAACAGGATATTCACTTGCCTGTATTTTCTACAGTATATTAAGCAGAGACAGCACATTCTCTAGTGTGTGGTTGCACCACAAATTGAAATTTTATGTTGATGGAATAAAATATATTAAATGGGTACCATATTATTTGCTTTCTTTTATAAGACAAACATAGGCCAGAAAGTAACTAAAGATATATTGGTGGAATGGTTGTCTTATTGCATTCAGTTTTGGGACAAGTGCAATTGTTTTCTAGCTTCAGTACTCAAGGTTATTCTCAACTAAAGTAGTTACTACAACCATAACTTTTTCAGAAAGACAGCTCTGGATGATATCAGTGCAGTACATACATGGTTTACTGAAGCATGTAAATGGGGGGGGGGGGGTCAAATTCATTATAAGCTAGATGTGATGTCTGAATCTAGGACTTTCTTTGAGGCTACTATAATAAGGCCGATGTCCATAAAGAAGACAATCAAGAAGAAAAGTTTTTTTCTTTATGAAGGATGGACGTCCTGTTACCATGTGCAAAAGTTATTAACTTATCATAATGATAGATGTGCTTACCTCCTCCATAACATTCCCACTTGCCTTCCCCAGTCTTGGGCGTAGTTGTTCAGTGGTCTCATTTTCTAAGTTTTTGATGCCTTTGCATGTCATACTGCAAATCTGAAGAGTAAAGCACCGTAATGCATGTTGGAATGTCAGATGGCATTTAGCAGCTTGGGAAAGTTTTACCTGGGAAGCTGTCCTAATACCTTTTGACCCTAGTCCTTTCTGAGGATGATGGGCCTCTACTTCCATATATATCATGATAAGTCCGTAACACTTGATTATGGATATGACATAATTATTACACTTCATCATCCATGAGTAATGCAGGTCAGAAGCAGTCTGTGCACGTAAGAATTAGTAACTATGTGTAATAGAGCATGCATGCTGCAGAAAAAATCAGTATTGCGCAGGTGTTTACCATCCAGTTGTGGTTCTGAAATTGCAGACACACACACACACACACACACACACACACACACACACACACACACACACACACACACACACACACACACACACTGTCTCTATGAAGCTGGGGTATCCAAATTATAATAGGGATATTAGTACAGACTTGCCAAGATAAGTACCCAGCCTAACCTTATATGCTGTGTACACTGTGGGTTTGTAATATATGCAGCTACAACTCATGATAGGTACACATAATGTCATTTTATTGCAACTAGGGGTATTCAGCTACTCAAACTGATGCTGTCTAGAACCAGTTTATAATGTCTGAACTGATAAAGAAGAGGTGAATTTTCAGCAACCAGTACAACTTATGCCACTTGGCTGATAACACCTTCAGGGCTATGATCTCTTCTCCCATCATGCAATGTGCTTTGGTCAAATCTTTTGTACTTACTTCCTGATGTGAAAGTGCTATGGCTGGAAAAAAAGCACAGGCTGCCTTTGTTCATTTTATTGCTTTTATTTTGTGGTTTGCCCTCCATAAGAGTAACAAATTACTACTGATATTTATCTGCCCACCTGTGGAGTTGTTTTTTTTTTTTTCATTTTTCCTGGCAACTTCTCCCTTTTACTGAGTATAGGCCCTTCTTTGCCTCTTTGTTAAGAAACATATGTATTGTAATTAATAAAACATATTTACATTATTTACATTTTATATCATTTTACATATCATTTACATGTCATTTCACACATACCTTATTTCTCCTCATAACCTTGATGAAAGCTGCATCCTTTCCCTGTGGAGTTTTACATTTTACCACAGTACTATTCTCTATTAATCTGAACACATCCTTTGTAAATATTCCATTATTGTACATATACTGACTATACATTCTGTTCTTTTTCATGGTTTCTATATATCTCTGTCCTAAATATAACATTTGTTTAGAAACTTTGTTCTTTTGTCTTTACTTCACTTCTTCTTTTCGGCTGTTCCCGTTAGGGGTTGCCACAGCAGATCATCTGTTTCCATTTCTTTCTGTCCTCTGCATCTTGCGCTTTCACACCAACCGCCTGCATGTCCTCTCTCACCACATCCATAAACCTTATCTTAGGCCTTCCTCTTTTCCTCTTACCTGGCAGCTCCATCCTTAGCATCCTTTTCCCAATATACCCATCATCCCTCCTCAGCACATGTCCAAACCAACATAATCTCGCCACTCTGACTTTGTCTCCAAACCGTCCAACCTGAGCTGACCCTCTAATATACTGATTCCTAATCCTGTCCATTCTAGTCACACCCAGTGCAAATATTAACATCTTTAACTCTGCCACTTCCAGCTCTGACTCCTGCCCTTTTGTCATTGCTACCGTCTCCAACCCATACAACATAGCTGGTCTCACTACCCTCTTGTAGACCTTCCCTTTCACTCTTACAGGGACTTGTACTTATGTGTCTTAAAATTGTCTGTAGAAGTTTGCTTATTTTAGTAAACGAAAGCGCTAATTGGAACTGTTTTGAGTATCCGGTGTGGTCTTTTTTCTCTCCATTTTGTTGCAGTTTGTTCGTTTTCTCTGAGTTTATTTGTTAGGTACTCGTCTGTCACAAATCACTCCTGACACTCTTCTCCATCCATTCCACCCTGCCTGTACTCTCTTCTTCCCCTCTCTTCCACACTCACCATTACTTCACTTATTTCTGTTTTTTATTGCATTCATTTGATCTGAATCCTTCTATTTTTGTGTTCCTTTTTGATTGCTAACACCAGGGTAGCCTGAAAAAAAAATCCAGCTGTAACAAACCTCTCCTCTGAATACAAAAATATACATACATAAATACACACATACATACATAAATACACACATTTTCTAGGCATACTTTTCTCAATGCTTAGTGTTACAGACACATTTCATATCAGTAATATAGAATTTCTTTATTCTTATTCCAGTTCTTGTCTCATTTGGATGGAAACCTAGATTTAGTATTTTAGAAAAAAAAACTCTTACCAGCACCACATCCTTTATATCATTGACTAAATTTGCATGTCCTTACTCCTTTTAAATCAGTTTATACCATTATTCTTTCCTAGTTACAAAACATTACATTTCTTTACTCTGTTTTTAACATGGTGTTTCCAACTTCTCTCTTTTTCGGTCCTAAAATCCCTTTATTGTCCAACAAGCAGCCATGCCTGTCACTTTGTCCAGTGATAAAATTATGCTGAAATTTAACCAAAACCTCCTCCAGCCACACTTATCGTTTTAAGGCAAATTTTGTACGTTAATTTATCTTTTGGCATTGCTACATAATGCTGCTGGTTATCCAGTCTGTTTCCTTTCATTCTACTCAGTTTTTAAGGCTTCATTTTTTGACTTGCGTCATCTTCATTTGTTGTGCCATTATTTCACACATCTTCTCACTTCATTCACTCTGGATTTTCTCCAGTCATTATCATGCGCTTGTTTTGAACAGATATCATCTCACTTTCCTCTCAAACTACACGACCCATAGAGTACACCTGCTAGGACAGGTACATTTAATTTGTATCATAGTTCATTAATTTCACTATAATATCCACCTCTTCTTAGTGTTATCACATTGTGTGTCTCTAGTTTTTGTCACTCCTTCTCATATCCAGCTTTATCCAAAGTGTACCTCAGCCATTTATCAGAAGAACAAGCAGTAATCAGGAAACTCATTATTTTTATATTCTTTCTTCATTCCATTTTCATGTAATTGGTAACATTTCTTTGCAGTCGATAAAGTGAAGTCAGTACAATTGATGTTAATTTCACAGTGATCAGCAACTCTTTTTCCTTTGTTTCAAACTTAAAAAATTATATACCCACCAGATCAAAATAGCAATAATCTTTTCATCTTAATACCTAAAATGAGGAGAACATAAAGACAAATGGTTCCCTTTCACAAGATCGAATATATGAATACTCGAAACTCATAAGCCCGAGCCCAAAATCTCGAGTATTCATATACTCGAAATTGTGAAGGGGCACAAAAAGGAAAGTAAAAAATACTTTTTCGAATGTTTTTGCAGGGGGGCTGCTCCACCCTGCACACCCCATGTGGGGGGCTTTGCCACCCACCCCCCCACTTAAATATACCAACTCTGAGATCGCACTACAGCAAAGGAGATGGAAATGTACCATTATGTGCTATATGTATAAGGGCACAACGGGACACTTTCCATTCCTCCGCTGAAGTGCAGTCATGAAACCTGCACATTAAAGAAGGAACAATACAGGGGGATACAGCCCCCTACAAAAAGGTAAGTAAAACCCTTAATCTAATTTTTTACACTACCCGTTCACAATTTCAAGTTACTGAAACTCAAGATTTTGAACTCGATCTTATGAGTTTCGAGCTTTCAGTAATTCGATCTTGTGAAGGGGAACCAGATAAATACATAGAATATCTGGGCTCAAAAAATGACATCTTTCTTCATTTACTTCACCTTAAAATTCAGCCCAGGCATACTCCTATACAAATTGTTACTAGTCACATAATTGCTGTCAGTTTCTTACACTTCTGTCTGTATGTTCAACTTTCATCTTATATATATATATATATATATATATATATATATATATATATATATATATATATATATACATGTTTCATGCATTTATTTAGGTTCACAGGTTAGTACTAGGCTAGCTGTCCTTATGGGCCATTTTAGGCTTTGCCAATTCTTCCATTTGACAGTCAAACTCTGCATCCTGTGCCTGTAAGGTAAACACCTTAACCATTATGACAACCCCAACCCATACATTTGTGCTGGTGTACTATCATGGAACTCAATTTCTTAGTCAGTGTACACTTTTTTAGCTACTGCAAACACAAGCTGTTTCAACTCACCAATCAGCTTTTTTTAATATTTCTTGTATCTTAAGATTTACATTAATGTTATATTTCCATCAGTTTATCATTTATATTGCTTTTACAAACTGTTAACGTAAATAGTCAACATGTCTTCATATTCCAGTTATAGTTCCATGTTCTTACATCAATTCTTTTTTTCTTTTTTGAACAGACTTTAATATACACTTCCCCACCCTTCAAACCCATTATTTATAATAACAGATGCTTTATGCAAAGAGAGTACATATTTTACTTTCATGACATGTATGTTTTGTTAATATATACATTTTCTCTACATCATTTTAATTTTCTCTATAATAACATTCAACAGCAGTTTTAGTAAATATTTTTAAATGTCTAAATGAATGCCATTTCATATAACATTTAATACCTCTGTTTTTTTTTTACTTTGTGCATCCCTATCTGTTTATTAAGTATTCTTGTTAGAGATGTTCTTAAGTTTCTAAATAAACAAAAATCTTAATAATTTCCATATAAAACAGTTCTGGTATACTTGGCCTGTTTATATAACCGACATTTTGCAATATTTTTAAAATTCCTATGCCATTCCTACTAATAGCTAGTGGAAACTTTCTCGAATTTTTAAATAATTAAACAGGAACTCTAATAATACCACTAATCACTAGGATTTGGAAACTTCACTTACGCGGCTGCATAATGGCAAACTCTTGGAGTCGAAGTTGTGCAATGAAGCTCAAAGATAATTAACCATGTATTAGGAAGCAATTAGTGTGACAATTCATTCATTCATTAATTAATGAACATGCTTGCAAAAAGTGCAATGACCACATGTACAGTAGTAGACTGTGACGAGAGTGCAGTGACCCATGAACACCGTAGTGAGCACGTAGCAGGCTGCTCCCTGCTGAATGACTTACGTTGCCCCATGGAAAAGCAGCCCTGGAGGCAGATGGTGATCCAGCAGGAGGTGTCAGGGCAGGCGAAGTGAGCTCTGCTGTACCTCAGACACAGCTGTGACTGACACAACATAAAATAAAAATAGAAGGGGAGATAGCTAAAACAACAACAACAACATCAAATAAAGATATGAAGGAAGACTAGGGACAAAAAAAAGAGAAACAACAGAGAAAAAAACATTAGTATCAGGTCTGTGTAGCTCTATGAGGCAAAAAAAGTAACTAGAGAAATAGAAAACCATTGTTAGATATGCAGTGTTAATTGGGAATATATGTTTAACCAGGCAGGATAAGGTACAATTGCAGGTCTTGGATTTGAAGGGGCATTACGTCATGAATATTACAAATAACCCACTGTGTGGGAGTATAATGCAGGTAGTGCACTGGGGGAAAACAGGGCTCATGGAAGGTATAGCTGGATGCCCACACTGCTTTGTGTTATGTCAATGAGACAAGGAAGGGCATGCTTGACATGTCTAAATGTACAGAAATTGCAAGACAACATGCTGTCCACACCAGTGTGACACATAAATAAGAACAAATCTAGTGTTTTAAACATGGGCAGCTCTCAGCATGTTGTAGACATGTACTATGATATATGCCAACCAGTAGTACAAAACAGAGCAGTTGAAAGCTAGCACAGTTTTGGTATGCCATATATTAGTGTCACTACAGTGGGCCTTATTTGGGGCAATGCATGCTGAATATTTGGAAATGTAGGTGGTGCCCCATGAATGATTCAGAATGCTGTGATAGTGCACAATTCACAATAAAGAAAGAATTTCAAAGTGGTATGTTGGGCGTGACACTTGGTATACTTTAAAAAATGCCTTTCCAGGTATATAATCCATACCCTTATAGTGTAGACAACTCTCACGACAGGTGGGTAGGACATTGCTTTTACATCTAAGCTTGGTTCTTGGAAAACATTCCAGTTGCAGATACAGGCACTTTATGAATGGATTATTGAGAAGCCTTGGTTACCTCTCTGCCTTTATATTTGGCTTGTTCTACACCATATAGAGAACTTATTTATTTTATTTATTTATTGCCTTCACCGGGTTACTACTAATCACACAATACTATTGCATAGAGAATTTATTTATTTTATTTATTTAACATTTGTTGACTGGGAAAGTCCGACTAAGACAGAGCCTATTTTCAGTGGAGGCCTGGGGAGAAACACTGCTGATGCATGTCTTTGGAATGTGGGAGGAAACTGGAGTACCCAGAGAAAATCCAAGAGAACACAGGGAAGACATACAGACTCCGCATAAAGGCACCCCAGCCAAGAATTGAACCGGAGATCCTCTTGCTGTGAGGCAACAAAGTTAACCCTCTGCACCACTGCATCTGTTAGCATGACATCTATATGTGGCTATACTAATGCATTTATGTACTTACTCCTGTATCTGATAATCAATATGCCCTTGTAAGTGGAACCAATTCTCCTCAATCTGCTTAGGGGGCTGGAAAAAATATATGTATATATATATATATATATATATATATATATATATATATATGAAACATAAGTTTTATATATATAAACAAATATATATATATATATATATATATATATATATATATATATATATATATATATATATATGAAACATATGTCCTGCAACTGTCCTTGTAGTTAGGAATTGCATTACACTAAAATGCACCTGTCCTTCATACCTGCCGAAGTACTTAGGAGCATCTCTCTGACCTCTTCTTCCCATTGGTGCAGATGGTCTAGGTGGTGACTCTGGAAGTCACATGTAGTACTGCCTGCACTGCTCACTAGAGTGGGTGATGCCAGTTGGAGCTTGTCACTGCCCTGGCAAGGCAGTATCAGGAATCCACCTTGTACTAGGGACCCTCATAACAGGTCCCTAGCAGGCACTTCCAATGGTCTCTCTACCATGTATACAGAAATGTTTTTGACTTCTTAGAACATCATCGAGGAGCCCTGCCACATTCAATACCTTTGGAAGCCATGGCCACTTCACATGTCACAATCTAGAAGAATACAGTGATACATTCAGGATGATGCATGTTTCTGTTGTCACATAATGTGCAACAGTGGGTACCAGGACAGACAGACTCTATGAGATGGCACCATACTATTGCATGCATATGAATGGCATGGCATGATGGTGCTTTGTTTCAAATAAATGATGACATGATTGTGTATTGCTTGGTGAACTCATATCTCATTCCATTATTGCTTCATAGTACCTCTAAGGGCCACATAGTAATGTTATATATATTCACATGCTTCCTGGGGTCAGTGACCCACCCCTGCATGCAAAATGACCTTTGCAGCTACTCATGTAGGTGCAGGAGCAAGTACAAGTTTCTTGCTGCAGCCTTGGTCATATGCACAATGCATAACAATGCAATCCAGGGGCATTTAACAAAAAGTGGGTCATTAGTGTAATTGCTGCTCTATTAGCTTTTTAACTGTGAGATAAATATGGCCATTGCAATGCACCTTGCACTATGGAATTTGCAACACTTTTGCAAAGGAAAAGATACCTTTTGGATATTCACAACTGCTACAGCTGAGGTAAGTGTTCAGAGGGTACCGCCTGCACATGTTGCGGACTTGGTTTGAAAAATTAGCCGCTGTGGAATTGTTGCATTTATAGTTTAAGCGGGTTTTAATAATATCCCATTTTTAACCAGGTAGGCCCACTGTACACACAGTGACTTGCTCAAGGTACATCACACAGGTGACAGATGAGGGTTGAGGAAATCAAATGCCTACCACATGAACTGGAGCTCACAGCCTTATTTATCTGCAACAACTGCTAATGACAACTGAACAGCTGAATGGGGGAGATAGAACAGGAGGAGCTGTTAATATGCTATGAAGTTTACAGCCACATTACTTTATTCTTCACAGCATAAGGTTTGTTTGCTGGATGTAGACTACATAGGCCTTGTGAAGAGGTCACAGACTGTGGATGTGACATCATTGACAGCCCTTTGTCTTCATTTTTATTGTGTGGGTGTAATTAACTTTTAAACTGTTTCTCTGTTATATTTCTGAAGATGACAGTCAGTGTCTCCCATGTTTGATGGGTGTTGGAGAGGATGGTTTGTCAAAATATGTATCCCTACTTGAGATTGTAAGTGTCGAGTGAAGCACCTTTTTACCTGTGTGAGTGGGAGTGACCATGCATTTCAGAATGTCTGTAGTCTTTGTGATGGTGTTTCGGGGTGGAGAGATATTTCATTTTACCAATGCCACCTACATGTGCTTATTGGGAGGATGCACATGTCCAATTGTGCATCTCTTTTGTTGCTTATGTGGGTGGTATTACTTTCCAGAATGTATGTTTATTTATTTGGGGGGGGGCAAAAATAGGGTGTTACATTTTAATGCATCTGCAATGTGTTTTTCTGAGATTGAGCTCGAGGGCATACTGACATCTACCTGTATTACCCTACCTCGTGACCATCATAAAGGTTGTTAATGACATTCTCAATTATGGCTTGTATGACAATAGGAGGTACTGCCAGTCATGCCAGGAGAAGTGGGGCAGTGGATGTGTAACATATGCCAGCACAACTAGCTGGAATTTTGTATAGCATTATATGTCATTTATATATCAACCTGATTTGTACAGATGCTTGTGTTGAAAAAATGTATTTGTAAAACTGCTTGTGTTAAAATGTATCAATGGTATGTCCTACTGGAAAGAAAAGAAATGTACATGCATTATTGTAACTGAATTAAATGTATATGTTTTAACAGAGCATACTGGAGGGGAAGAGGTTAATCACAATTCAGCACCATCAAACTTTGAAAAATAGTTGAAATTAAATTAGGCCAATAAAGACTGCATCTTACAGTTCTGGTTGCAGCCAGAGACAAAATGTCTGGGAAGCCAAGTATTAGGAAGCCTTCTTTATCATCTCTAGCAGGGAGCTAATTGCTAGTCTGAGAGGGTAGAAGTTTTAAATTGTTTTATGACTTCCAGGAGCTGCAGCAGATCTGAGCAAAGCTCTATCTGTGTGTATGGTAACACATAGGTGCTAAAATCCTGACAGCTTCTAGCAACGGGGGTTGCATGGGAACCAGAGGTCAGATGACCAGATGTATGTGATGTAATTCTATAGATAAATAATGTTTTAATATTAGAGGAGACTAAAGTCTCAGGAGCAGTCTGTTCTTGGAACCTGACAAAGGAGGGAGACCACACACCCACTTCACCTTGTCTTGTGCTAGTAAGTGACCAGGGACTATTAGTCTTTAGATTAGTCAGGAAAATATAGTGAGAATAGTTTAGAATTGTTTTTCTGTAACTGTGTGAATCTGTCCAGCTGTGTTATTTTTAATATTTCCTGTGTCTGAAACCCTGGTGTTTACTGTAAGCAGATATTTAGTATTTTCATGTCATTTTATTATTTATTATTAAATATATTTAAACTTCTCATTGTAGCTGGTCCTTTTAGAAAAAAAAATTAAGCATTGAGGGTATTTGCACATATTTATTTGGTGATAACTCTAGCCACTCTTGAAAGCCTTGGTCAGCATTACCATTTGTACTAATATTAATTTCACTCAAGTATAATTGGCTTATAGTAACTGACTGGTGGCAGTGAATCTACCTTATAGTGTGGGCAAAGTTGGTAGAGTGGGTAATCTGTGCCAGTCTTTCCCAGGTGTGCATGCGTGTGTGTGTGTGCGTGTGTGTGCGTGTGTGTGTGTGTGTGTGTGTGTGTGTGTGTGTGTGTGTGTGTGTGTGTGTGCGTGTGTCAGCTACTTGGAGCAGGGACACAAAGAACTGGTTTCACAGAGAGGGTGCTGGAGGACTTGGCTTAGACACTCGGCTGAGGACTTAACTCTACAGCTGTGTCAGTGGGGGCCTTACTAGGGACCTGGGGAGAGACAGAGAGAGAAACCCAGACCCTGGGCTGAGTGTGTTCTCTGTGTGCTCTTAAGGGAAATTATGCTTGATGCAGACAGGTCTGCATCTGGAAATACTGAGTGTATCCATTTGTATTCCAAGTGACTGTCCCTCTCCAGTGTCAGTGGTGAGGATTCAGGCTCCTTGATTATTGGCTCAAAGTGGGGACATTACAGCTTGCATTAGTCCTGAAGTAATATGGGTCTAGTTAATGTCATCTAGTACTTCAGGGAAATGAGCTATGTCATAGAACACCTATATTGTGCAGAAAAGCTGAAGACAATCTGGTGAAGATTTGGGGCAGACAGGAAGAATGCAAGAGGAAAAGAGGGTATCCAGCAAAGAAGTGGATGGATTGTGTGAGAAAAGACCTATGACAGTCAGACATGACTGTCAAAGAAGGTAGAAGAGTGGCACTGAATCGAGAGAGGTGGTGACAGTTGACACAAAACCCCGATCCCATGTAGAAAATGAGAAAAAAGGATGTTGATGATGATGAAATGTTTATTATATGTAGTGAAATTGTAAAGGTAAATGCCATTTACTGGAGCTTTTCTCCTTGGGACTCTGCTGAAAATAGGTCTTACTGGCAAACAGAAAAATAAATAAATAAAAATATTTAAGTTTCTTCAATAAGAACTCATTCTGAAAGTAGTGGACAGCACAGCACTGGTCATGATGGATGCAGGGGAAGGGGGATATCTACACATTTATGTGTGTATGCTTTGCCCAGCTGGCATTTTTCTGAAGGTTTTTAACATTCAGGTGCTCTACGTTACATGCAGCAGTGAGGGTATTTTCTTCATATATTACATCTAACAGAGATGAGAGCAATTGCTTCATAATGATAACACAACAGCTACAATGGCTTTCCACCGTAGTGCAAGAGAGATAAAGAATTCACTTTGACCTTTCTGTCAAAGAGCATCTTCTTTCTGTGAAAATCAATAGGATATTTTACTGTTACTAGATTGTGGTTAATAGCCGATGATACAGACAATGCTCATGGGAATACTGATGTGACAGCTGACCCTTTAAGAGTGGTTATAGAAACCTTTCCCTTCTCAAGGTTGTAAAAGGTGGCCCTTAATTAGAGACCTGAAGCAAATTAATGCTGAATCTAGGGACCACTTCACTGAGTTTAAATTTTAAATGTTACTCCTTGTTTGCACTAGGACCTGCACATATTATTTTATCACAAACCTAATCAAATGACTTCTTTGCTGTTGGAAAATTGCACTTTTATTTCCCTAGATGATATAGAGGTGGGAAACCATATATATTGATACCTTTCTTTGAACGCATTATCAATCAGATGCCCAGAGTAATTATTAAAATGACCCAACTGTTCTACGGGGTAAATGTTATGGATTTACAAGAGACTTTAAAAAGAATGGCTACGGGTTCCTCAGTGTTCAAACAAATAAAGAATGCTGTTGAACTATCATAATGGACAGATGAGTTTCAATTGTGTAGTTCAGCAGATTAGACTTGCTTAGTATTTATATTGGAAATTTAATTTAAATTTACTTAAAGAGAAATAATCTAAGCTAAGGAATGAGAGAGGCACATTGCAGGAATTGAAGTGAGAATATTGTATTTTGGTCACACAGGTGCCTACATTTTCAGTATGAAAACATTGGTATGTGAGTGTGTGTGTGTGTGTGTGTGTGTGTGTGTGTGTGTGTGTGTGTGTGTGTGTGTGTGTGTGTGTGTGTGTGTGTGTGTGTGTGTGCGTGTGTGTGTGTGCCTCTTTTTCTTTCTTTTACATACAGAAACACAATGTCTGAGATCAGCATGATTTTTTATTTAACTTACCCACATCATTTACATACTGATACACAAGTAAGGTTGCTGAAATGGCTCATTAACTGACTTAAACCTGTAGGGCTTGTTTCCAAATGTACTACCTGTTGTGCTGTGAGGACACTGTTGCAAGCTAACTATGTCTCTCTGCACCCTACCACCTTCTTACAAAGGCTGGAAGTAGAGTCTTTCATGAAAGAGAACCAGTGCATCGCACTAAGGTTACAGATTCTGTCTGCATTTGAAATGCACTTTGTAGTGCTCTGAGAAGGCTTTGTTATACTAAACTTGATACTCACTTATACCAGATAGCAAAAAGCAGACTGCCTTTATAGCAACCTAAATCCATAACATATAATGCTTCTATTTCCCAAAAAGATATGTACTCGTTGCCTTTAGTTTATTTGCTGGCATGAGTGCCTCCACAGACAATGATTTCTTTATTAGTTTTATATTTAACACACTATTGCTGAAGCAGAATGTAGTTTTAAGTACCTGTACTTGTATTTGCAACTCATGTTTTTTTCAAAGAAATAACGTACTCTGTACCACGATTATTCATTTTATTTCTTGTTTTCACAGGCTACAAGATGATTTAGAATCAGATTCATCCTGTCCTTGTAATCAGAGTTGCTTAATCCAAGGATCTGTGGTGATAGCTTTCCCTACAGTTCCTCAATTTACTTAATGCCATTTTACTTGCTGGAGGACAAAGTTTAGCAGCGGTCATCTAAATGAAGTTGTGAGATCTATGTTAGGGAATCAATATTTCAGGGGTTTTGAACGTAATATTGTTTTTAGAATTTAAAGCTATACAATGTATAAGCAATATAAACTACACTGATTGTTGTGTAAATTATTTACAGTACACCTTCTGGATCATTTGCAAGAACTGTTTTATTTTCCTAGTATGAATAACAGATTTAATAAAATGAGTAAACCAGATGCAGTATGCTTAACCGTTGACAAGTAAGTTAATATTCTTAGGAATATTTTGTCGACTGCACATTTATTTACTTACGTCAATTTATTTGACTTGAAAAGGGTGAAAAGATTATGTTAAGATGGTTTGTAGTTTTTATCTTTTGTAGTTGTGAAGTTACCTAGATTAGTGTCACTAAAATGTGTCAGGGGTTTCTAGTGTGATACTGCCTCAAAGACTGATGTACTGATTAGGCATTAACCATAACCATTCATTTACAAACCACACTAGCTTTTTCTGGTGCAGTTCACAGTGCTGTTTGCAAGAAGTCTTACTCAGGCACTAGTGTGACCTCTAGAAGTACCTTTTGGTTTCATGTGGATAGACAGCAAGACATCTGTGTGACTGAAATCAGGTTTGTGCTATGGAGGTGTACCCCATCAGCTTCTCAGATGAGAGGAACTGAGCTTGAAGTGACAAAATGTGAGACAGGTTAACACAGCATCCCTTCTGCCTTCTATATGCTCTGTGCTTTGTATGGCAGAGGGGAATGCCCAAGCCACGCTAGTGTAGTTATTGGAAGAGATATTTCTAGCAGAAATGGCTGCTCTAAAATAATGCACAACCACTCTGCATCTGCAGTCTAGGAAGGCTAGTGACAAACCTAACACTCAGAATAACATTCATTCATTTTTTAATTCATTCATTCACTCATTTTATAAACTGCATAGCTGGTGAGGTGGTGTGAACATTGGCTCTAGATGATTGTCACTGTTGATATGACACCCTAACCCCATGTGCAAGTAATGTCAAAAAGGGGTTGTGGGTGGATGGATATCCAGTGAGGTCACAGTATCAGCGAGCAGAGGAAGGTAGACCATACTGTTCTATTCCCAGTAACTGTCACTAAATCATCTTTTAGGAACCCCAGACCTTATTTGGAGAATGTGGCATGGGTCTGCCTGCCCTGGGATCTCCTCTCAGTGGACTGTGTTAGAAACCTTCCATGGGAGAAGCCCAGTGGGTGTCCAGACATTCTCAAATGACTCATCTCAATGAAGAAGCAGTGAATACATTCTGAGGTCCTCCCAGATTGCTGAGCTTCTCAATGTATCACAGAGAGAAGACCCAGCTACCATGTAAATGGACCTCCTTTCTACCACTTATATCTGCAATCTGATCTTCAGTCACTACCTAAAGCTCCTGGACATAGCTGAAGATGGGGACATAGGTAGACCAGTAAATTGAGAGCTTCATCTTATGACCCAACTCTCACTTCACTGCTACATTTCAGTACAGGGTGTGCAGCAGATGTTATAGCCTACCCTAGCTCAATCCTGATTAACCGAACTATAACAGAGGCCACCATCCCTTCCATATGGAAAATATCCTATGTCATTCCACTTCATAAGGGTGGCTCCTCCACTGAACCATCTAACTATAGACCTATAGCAATTTTGTCTCCAATAGCCAAAATTATGGAAAAATGCATTCATAAACAATTACTTCACTATCTTAACCTAAACAATCTTCTGTCCAAATCTCAACACGGTTTCAGACCCCACCATAGTACGACCACCGCCCTCCTTTCCTTTACTGACTCAGTCAATAAAAACTCTTTCTTGACCTGTCAAAAGCTTTTGATATGGTCAATCATGAGATACTGCTCCACATCCTAGAAACCTTACACCTTGATAATCCAGCTCTTAGTTGGTTTAAGGCTTACCTCTCAGGCAGGCAACAAGCAGTCCAATGGCAAAATAAGCTATCTCACCTGCTGCCTAATACCATAGGAGTTCCTCAGGGCTCCATATTCATAAATGAACTTCACTCTGTTATCCCTAAAGCCACCTGTATCAGATGACTCCACCCTGATTTGCTCTGATGTCTCTCTGATCTACAAGCAGTAACCCAACACTGTTTTGCTACAGTTGAAAAACCTCAGTTCCTCCACCAGTTCAACTTTCTCTGCAAGCTAATAATCAATCTATTAATGGTACCATTATTTCACTATTGATAATAAGCTTAGATTTGATATGCATATCAGTCAAACCATAAAGACAGTAAATAAGAAACTAGGATCCTTGTATAGAATTAAAAACTTTCTAACCCCTAATGCCAAACTTCTTGACATGCACGCATCTCCTCTCGTCCTTTCCTTCCTCAACAAAAGGAGATTAATAAACTCTCTGTTGCCTATAATCACATTGCCAGATTTGTAACAAGTGCACCTTATAGAACTCATCATTGCTTTAACCTAAGGAAACTCGACTGGCTAGAACTTCCCAATCTTCTCAAACTGAACCAACTCACTTAAAATAATCAAGCAACCTGATAAAACCTACTCCAATCTTAGCTGTCTTCACCCTCAAACAGATTTTTGGTCCAAACTATCAAATCTAACAACGCCAATGCTATAGGAAAGGTTTGGAATTCCCTCCCTAATAACCTAAGACTCACTACCTCCCTTTGTCAATTTAAAAATAATCTTAAACAATTTTTTAAGTCTCATTGGCTTTGCCCATGTTTTAATCCAGACTAGTCCTCTTTGACACATCCTATAACCCACTCCCCTGTACCTACTAGGCGCTACACTTGTTTTCTAAGTTTCAAATAATTATAAATCAACATCCACAGTATTCTATCTCTACTGGTTCTACAGTAATCAAGTTCCTCATTGTCTGACTGTATTCTATAAGTGCTAGGATCTTGTAACTAGTTATAGTTACATTATTGCATTTTGAGTTGTAATTAAATCACACTGTTGGCAAATGTATCTAAACCAAAACAAAGTATAAATCCTGTGAATGTGTATTTATCTGTATGTAAATCAATGTGTGTACTCTTTTCTCTGTGGAGCTTTTCTCCCGGCCTCTGCTGAAAATGGACATGCATCCAGTCAGACTATTCCGGTCAACAAATGTAAAATAAAATAAATAAATAAATAAACAGTCCTGCTATTGCTGCTTCTATAACCTGCTGGTCAAACTCCTGATTCCGTCTACCTTTGCTCATGAACAAGGGCACTGGATACTTAAACTCCTTTACATGAGTTTTTGGTTTTCTTACATCATCTGGAAATCTCTTTTCTGAGAGAGAACCACAACCTCAGATTTGTTGGTGCAGATTTTTGTTCTATCCACTTTACAAAAGAAGCAAATTTCTACAGTGTGCAGTGAAGATCAATCATTTGAGGCTAAGAAGGCTTCACAATTTGCATAAATCAACTATAAAACATATGAATATGGTGTGAGTAGGTAGAGCCTCATCAACATCAGGACTAAAGCCACAGGTAATTAGTTAGGTCAGCATCTGAAATTTTCTCAGGCTACTAGCTCTGTTCCCTGTTATCCACAGTGTTCTGTAATTTCAGTTTCATTTCCATCTCTCTTTGCTACATGTTCACTGTACAAACATCAGATAAAACACACAGAGGTGATTTGTAGTTTTATATGAATTGATATGCTTAAACAAAAGAACTGAATAATGCTTTCTGTTGAACTTCACTAAGCCAGAAGGAATGAATGCGAACTATTAATCTGCGGTAGTCTTTTTTTTATCAAGGATTTATCCAGAATTAAATGAAGATTTATAATATATACATCTTATAAGTAAGGTGTACAAAACAATGGTGCAACGCATACAGGGAATGGAAACCTGGGCAGTGAAGGCAAAGAAGGTGAGGAAACTAAAGGTGATGGAGATGCAGTGAATGGACACTGTGGGATAGACAAAGAAATGAGGGCATAAGAGTAAAAGGCAAAGTAGCTCCAATTACAGAAAAGGTCAAGGAAAACATATTATATGGTGGTATGGGCACATGTACAGAAAGTAGAAGACAATCTGGTGAAGATTTGGGATAGACAGGAAGAAGGCAAGAGGAAACGAGGGCATTCTGCAAAGAGTTGGATGGACTGTATGAGAGAAGACCTGCGACAGTCAGGCATGAGTGTTGGCGAAGGTAGGAGAGTGGCATTGACTCGAGAGAGATGAAGACAGTTGACACAACACCTTTACTTCATGTAGAAAATGGGAAATGGGGGGTTGATGATAATGGTGATGATGATGACGAAATTAATATTTATAATTAATTATAATTATATGTAAACTCTTCTGAAGTTTCATATTTTTCAATATATTTCTGATATATGTTGCTGCATATTTAGAGACAGTTTTTAGGTGATATACTTTAAATATTCAATAAGCATCAACGACATTTGAAACAGGTCACATTAATACTAGTATTTTAAGCTCATAGCTCAGATTATGCAGATGAAAGTCTATGACTGGAACCAGTCCATGACAGTCTGATTCTTTTACTTGACTGTATTGGAAGTCTGACATCTAATAATCTTTATAACTGGTGGTGCTTGCTCCTTTTGTATTGGACTTTGAATTTAAAATTGTGCATCCAATAATCCTCAGTAGTTTTGAATGCAGCTAATGTGTTGAATTGCTTGATGTACAGAGGAAGCTTATTTCATAACTATCTTTTTTGTTGGGTTATGAATTTATCAAACCAGCATGTTCTGCTTATAGCTCAGTGAAATTTAAAGGTCTCTGATGTGGATAATCATGGTTGTATTTGTTTTGCATACATGTAGGAGGTCCAGCAGGGTAAGGTCTTTCATGGCTCAGAAGGCCAGACACAGATCACCATGAAGGAGTCTGCATGAGACAGACTATAGTAAGATGGTTGATAGTACAGGTTAGAAAGTTTAAACCACTTATTTTCTTGGTCAGAAATCTTTGATGCCTTTCAAGGTGGACAAGATGTCTAGAGAGGTATATGTTGAAGAGGAGTGTAGTATTCTATGATAGGCTGGATGAGAGAGGTATGAAAACTGATTATGATTTTCTAACTCCTGCAAGATATGCATTTGGAAATTAACTGTGTTAGGTAGAAAACTTTTCTGACTACATCTGATGCATGATGGTCAAAGGATAATTTGTTGTTGGTGAAAGTGATCAGCAGCTCCCTCATGATTAAGTGAGTTTTAAGAGTGGATGCCTTTGATATGTATGAAGTACAGAATTCTTTCTTGCCAAATAAAACCACACTACATTTTTGGCATTAAGCCTAAACCCATGGTCATGTATGAGGCATTCTTGTAATCTAGCTCTTGTCGGAGACTGTGTATGTCTTTAGGGGGGCATATCATAGCACCCTGTTTTCAGTCACTGATAAACTTAATAAGCCATAGCCCATTGAGATCTACCTTACCTTCAGAAAAGTAAATTCCAAAGAGTAGGGGGCTAAAGACAGAGCCTTGGGAATTCCACAGCAAAACGGTTTTGTATGGAAGAAGTACCTCTGACCCTTACCGAGTGAGTACTGCAAGTGAGCGACTTGTTTAGCCAGTGTCCAATGTAAACATTAATGTTACTTTGTAGAAGCATGATGATAATACCTGCATGAGGAAGGCCATAGCCAGTTTCAGCCAATAAGTATGGATATTCTGGCCCAGAACTAGGGCTTTTGTCAACATATTAGGGAAATGGATTAGATGGAGTAGACAGGATCTACATTTAACAAGGCCAATTTGCTTTGGATCAAGGGATGGAAGGATCCTTATATCATGACTTATGAGACCTGCTATGATATGTCCCATAAACTGATAAAGGTTACTGGTGAAACTCTTGGGTCTGTAATTCCCAGGATTTGTGGGGTCTATATTATGTACTGAAGAGTATGTTCCACAAATGGGTCTTAATTGACAATAAAACATTGAATGACCATTTTAACGAACGTGCGTATCAGCGAATTTAAACCCATTAAATAGTCATAGTTGGCCAACATTGTGAACAAATAATATACGTTATGCATATGCTTCACACATGGCTGATGTTTTGACATACTACGTACTGTTTAAATTCCTTGGGTTGATTATGACTATTCGATGGGTTTTTAATTCACTGATGTGCATGTTCACTGAAATTAATGTTTAATGTCTCAGTGTCGATGAAGAGCCATTTGTGGAACATACTACTCGATGCATAAAAATAGACCCAAATTTATGATGGGGCCTTCATTATGCAGTGAAATATCTGCGGCAGTTGGAATAAGGTGGGGTTGAGCAAAGCTATATTTAGCACATACCAGAAGCAGGCAGGTATGTTATCTGAACTCACGGAAGTAATGGTTTTGGTCTTTGATAGAGATGATAAGACTTGATTGAGAGAACTAATGGAGAAAATGAATAATGGAGGCAATGGGGTGATTGAAGGATAGATTAGTGGAGTGAAATTAGAGCTGAATTTGTCAACAAGAATGATGGCAATGGCAACTCACTCTCTCTTTTTGTCTGGAATTCTTTTCAGTTGTAATCAGTAAAGCTTTATTTTCTTTTGAAATGTATGGTCTCTGCATATTATGTGCATAAAAACAGCATGAAATATTTCAAGTGTTGGAAGATGCAGGGACATTTTCTCTCCTCATTGCTAAAGGCTAAATAGAAAATGCAGAAATTGTGTTACTGTAGTTATATATGAAGTGCTTTGTCTGGGGGAGAACACAATCTTCCCAGTGACTGTGAAGAGAAAAGAATTATTGCATTTGGGTGGGGTAGGATTATGTTGTCTGCAAGGATGCAAATTCCTAAAGTAAACTGTGAATGAAAGGATAGTTTTCTGATACACCTATGTCCCCCAAGCAAGTTCTATTTATGTCTCAGACAAATTTCAGGTCATTGGATCTAGAGTTTCTGGTACTGTCTGTCTTGCAGAGCCATCACAGCTGAATCTGAGGATACCTTATATTCTAGGCATAGATTACCTCTCATTAACCTGTAGGAGACCAAGTACAGATACAGGACCATAAGGCAATCTGTGTAGGGCAAGGTATTCATACCCTGGATTCTTCTGGTGAAGAATCTTGGAGGGCATTCCAACTGTTGCAAATTCCTGGTTAGGTACATACCAAGGGGGCATTATACTCTATGATGGGTCTGATAAAGGCTAAGTAGAGTGGTACTATTACTTCCTTGGGCATGGAGCCATACCCTTGCTTATAAGCTGCTCAACATTGAATGATTTTCTTACTGTTTTGGCAATGCCAGATTACTGTCTACATATGTTCCCAGATCCCTGACTATTAGGTCAACTCTTAGGGTTTTTTTATCACTAAAGGAATTAGCTTTATTGGAGAGACCACAAATGTTTCTCAACAAGAAACAGAGTACACAAAACAAATATATCACAGAAAGACTGTATGTCTTGTCACTGTATTCTATCTCCTACAGGTTGCTAAGGGGTAACCTGTGCCTGGCTTACAGGCCTTCTCTGACCCAGACCTGATGGAAATGCTACACATTCGTAAATCAAACTGCATGAGGCTCACTCACTCCAGGGATCTTAACCTAGCCTCTGACATGAACAGATCATGCTGGACAGGCAGATACATCTCCCAGAGACTGCCAGTTCTCTGGAACAAGCTTCCAATTCATGTGAAACAGACCTCCTCCCTGACCCTCTTCAAATGCAATCTAGATCAATGGATGGGTGACTGCAAATTCACTCTTGGAGTGGTGCCCATGTCCCTCCTGTACAGAGGAAGTCTGTAATAACTACCATAGACCTTTACCTCTGTGAACCTCACTCATCTAACCACCAACATTTGGGGCAACACGGGAAAAATGTGGCTAAGACTGAAAGGGCTCCAGGGCCATTATCCTAGTAACCTTCTATGAACCTTGGATGTATGCTTTCCCAAAGGGCACTAAAATGCATTTCTTTGCATTGAGTTTTAATCCATGGCTTTCACATCAGTCATTTGTTTGTGTTAGTCCTTCTTGTAGGATGTTCACATCATGGGGGGATCTGTGACAGCTCCCAATTTACAGTTATCTGTGAACTTGGTGAGCCAGAGGCCTTTGACATTAGCTTTATAGGTTGGTTGGTACTAGGCTATCAGCCATAGGGCCTATACAAGCCTAGCCATAACAATTCCCTGGCTATTTCTTCCCACACTATTTACTTCCCTGGACCCTTGTCTAGCAGGGCGACTGACGTGATCCCCGGGGTGAATTTCCTTTCTCCCATCCAATCATCAAGGTTCCTTTTGAAGAGGGCCAAAGAGGCACTCTGCTTGACATGAATGGGCAATCTATTCCAGAGTCTGGGGAGTCTCTGGGTCAGGAACCTATCCCTCCAGCATATTTTGTTTATTGTGATGACAAGGTTTAGATCCCTGGAGCACGTGGCTCTGAGGGATTGGGATTTCTTTAACTGTAGCATGTCCAACAGCTCTGGGTTTGACATGGCCTTGTCTTTTAAGGCGGTCAGTGTAGGGCATCTGCTTTAGGCCTGTGATTCTTTTAGTGAGGTATTTCTGCGGCCTTTCCAGTTGTTGCAGATGTCTTGAGAGGTACATACCAAACGGGTATTGTATTCTATAATGGTTCTAATGAGGGATGAGTACAGTGGGACAATGACCTCCTTTTTAATGGATGAAAAGCCCTATGTGATGAGGTGTGCCACATAGAAGGATTTCCTGACTGTTGTGGCGATGTGGTTATCGAAGGTGAGACCACTGTCCACCTGTGTCCCTAAGTCTCTTATCACACTTTCGGTGTTTATTGTACTGCCACCTATATGGTAATTCACTTTGACTTCTGAGAAGTAGATGCCATACAGGAATGGGCCCAACATGGAGACTGCGATTGTCCTTTGGTGACTGGTCTCTTGGTGGTGAAGATCTCACTAATCCTGTCTTCCCGGGTCCCATCTGTGAGCCAGTTCGCAATCCAGCAAGTTATATAGGGATTTATAGCTAGTTCTGAAATAGTTTTCTTATTTTTGTGTTTTAGTACATTTCTTTCATAAACGAGCAGTGGTTTTCTTATTTTTGTGTTTTAGTCTTTACAAGTTGTTGGGTAGCAGTTGGAGTTTTCTTAGTTCCTAGTTCCTAGTTCTGAGAGTTTGTCCACAATACCTGGCTGGGGTTTTGTATCAAATGTCTTCTTCAGGTCAAGGTAGGTGGTATGCACCATTTTCACCTCATCCATAGCCGTGGTAATCCTCTCAAAGACATCTACCATGTTAAGAAGGCAAGACCTTCCCTTAACAAAGCCAAACTGGGATGCATCCAGTGTCTGTAGGTTGCCAGTGTCCCTTTTGATCATTTCCATGATAACTCATTTCATAGCTTTGCATATTAGACTTGTCAGACTGATGGGTCTGTAATTCCTGAGGTCAGCTAATGGTCCCCCCTTATGAAGAGGGATGACTATCGCAGCCCTCCATTCACCTGATGAGTAACCCGCTTTGAGATTGTCGTTGAAGAATGCCTCAAGTGGTCCTGCTAGGTCATGTTTTAGGCTGTTTAGGAGGCAACTGAGGATATTGTTGGTGGCCACTGAAGCAAGTATTTTTACTTTAGTGACTGCCTCCAGGACCTGCTCCCTGCTGATAGTTAAGGGAATATTCTAGAAGGGATTTCACAGGTGGTAATGGGGGGAGGGTTGGGATGATGTTAGTGCTAAATTTATCAGCCAGCAGATTTGCTATGTCACCATGGACAGTGAAGGTTGTGTCAATTACCACCAGTTCTGCACACTGCTGAGTGCTACCTTTCAGGGTCCTGACACAGCCAAAGAAGGCTTAGTAATTGGCCTTTTTAGACTACTGCTTGCTTTCTTGTATTGTTGAATCAGAGAGCTTTTGTGTCTATGAGAGTTACTCTTTCTGGTTTTGGCCATGACTTTTTTCCTTTGTTATATAGCCAGTTAAGGCAAGAATTTCACCAGTGTAGTTTAGTTTTGGTGTAAGGTATGGCTTTACTTCTGGTAGGTACTGCAGACTCAGTGATTTCTACAGGATTTCTGTAAATAATTCTGCAAAGGTACCTGTCTTCATGGGGTTTGGGGAACAGTGAATTTTGACAAACTGTCTCTTAATAGGATGCAGTTTGCTTTAGAATAATTCTTAACTATTATGTGTTTAGTTGGGCTTTCTTGGGTGATTTTCATTTTGAGGGGGGCAGCTTTGTGTTCTGACTTCACCAGTGAGGATATATCATTGTGGGGGGGGGGGTGCAATGCTCTTACATGTTGGTGAGTACTAGGTCCAATATGTAAGAACATTGCACACACCCCTACAATGATATGTCCTCACTGGTGTGCAATGCTCTTACATATTGGACCTAGCACTCACCAACATGTAAGAGCATTGCACATCCCCCCATAATGATATGTCCTCACTGGTGTGCAATGCTCTTACATGTTGGTGTGCAATGCACACCAGTGAGGACATATCATTGCAGGGGGGTGTGCAATGCTCTTACATGTTGGTGAGTACTAGGTCCAATATGCTTGATCCTCTGGGGTTGGAGAATGCACAATCTGGTCCAGGATGTTTGTGATGATAAAGTCCAGGAAAAGTTGTGCCTGTGTGTTAGAGGCAGTGTACATTTCCCAGTTTATATAAGGGTAGAACAGGATGTCTAAAAACATTGTCTTTCTTAATCAAGCCACAGGCCTTACAGTGGTCACAAGGAAATGTATTAATGTATTAATTTGTTTCCTTTTATATGGTACCAAACACACATTATTATTACAAAGCCTTTGTTTCAGATTCCTACTGTTTCTAAATAAAATGTGTGGGTGTTCACCTACTATATCCTTAATTTGTCCATCTATTTTCAATGTTTTTAGACACCCTGTTTTTAATAATAGACATGTTTCACATTTTTATGCTGATTGTAATACCAAAAACTTTTATATATATTGCAACTTGGAAGATATGTATGTGTTTTTTTATGTAGGTTAAACAAACAGATGTTTTAAAGAAAGGATTTTGCAACATGCTAGGGAAATGCGTAATGGGAATTTAAATAATGCCCTAGCCAAACATGTACGTGACTATCCAACTCATCACTTCGAGTTTATGGTATAACAAAAAGTTATGTTTAATGAGAGAGAAGGTGATCTGATTAAAAAAATGGAGACAGTTGAAATTAAGTGGATAGTCGACTGGCAAGCTGATAAGCCACCAGGCTTAAATGATAATGTTCTCCTTAAACCTATTTTAAAAGGGCGGAGATTGAAAGCTTTGTAGTGATTGGTTATGTTTAGTTTAAATTAAGAGCTTGTAGTGTGTATTACTAGATCTGATGAAGGTGTATACCAAAAGTGCTTATCTTTGTATGTTTATTAGTTATTAAAGTGCATTTTAACCATTTGCATGGTGACTGCACTGTTTCTTTTTGCATTGGGATCAGATGAACAGTCAACACTTTATTGTTTAGGATACATCTACCCTCAGACAAAATTCTTCCCTTGTAAATCTTGGTATCTTAGATCATTTACAGACAGTTTCTGTTCTTTTCTGACAAAGGGCATTAAATCTTTTGGCAGGAACAGTTTATGTCTTTCCATTTGCAAATTTGTGCATAGGCATTGACAAGTTGGGTTTTCCAAGGTCCACAAGACCTCACTCATCGGTTGCTCCATCTGCTCTGAATTAGTTCTGGAGAGAAGAGGTGCCAGGCATTCTCAGGCTAAGCACGAGCCTTATAGCTGATTCATTTCTGTCTGTGAATACCATTCAACCCTCTATTCCTGGTGAGAGTCAGATGAAATGGAGCAGGCTAGCTTGCTGGTCCTGTGGGATAGCTTACCCTTATGCCCTGGGAGTACCTCCTCCATCCTCACCTTTTCCAAACGCCAATATTGCTGTCCTTATAGGAGAAGCACACTTCTGTGTGTTGTGTTTCCCTTGGCTTATAAGTGTAAATGCACTCAGCTACAGTGGGGTCTGTAGGCCTGAGCCCCATTAGGTGTTACCTGTGTGACAAGTCAGAATTGCCAGTCTCCCCCTAAGATGGACATTCTGGCAGTGGCTGCTTACTCCTGCCCCCCACAGACAGCTTCTAGAGCCCCTTGAGATGATAAATGTACTTCAGCCATGTGCACCATAATTATGGCTTTATCTCTCTATGCCACAGATCTGACTCAGGTAAGTTTATTTATTTATTATTTACTGTAGATTATTGAGATTTCATTCAGATGATTATTTACATTGCAATGGTATATCGAAGTACAACTCATCAAGCACAGACTCGCAAAAAACAACCTATCGAAATGAAAAAACTAACCTAAACTCCTCTTCTTTTAGTATACCACCACATCCTCTGCTAATCATATATATCCACTTTGAAATCACACTGCTGTGAGGAAAGGGCAAATCCCCTTATCCCCACTGCACTGTAATCTCCCACAGAAATAAAAGCAGTGTGTGCGATAAGCTGATTTTCAATTATACAAGCTGGTTTTTATTTCATTCGATAAAAATAGAAACATTCAGCAAAGCAAATGTATACTATATGTATATATATATATATATATATATATATATATATATATATATATATATATAAAACTATCTATAGATATAGTTAGATATAGAATTATGTATGTGTGTGTGTGTATTTATATATATATATATATATATATATATATATATATATATACACACACACACACACACACACACACACATATATATATATATATATATATATATATATATATATAGATATAGATATTATATATTGGTCTGCAAGGCTATGGAGCGCATCATCATGAAACTCATTAACAAAGACATTGGGAACCTCCAAACACTTGACCTGACGTACTAAACCTGGTTGAAACAAAGGCCATAGACGAGGGAAAGGTGGTTCACACTGCCTACCTTGGCCTCGCCAAGGCGTAATGCACCATTCCTCACTCAGGTATTATAGAAAAACTCACCAGCCTGAACATAAACCCCTACGTCACAAGGTGGGTTGCCAACTGGCTTACAGACAGAACTCACACGGTAAGAATAGCAGGCTCCAGGTCCAACTCTAAACAAGTCACAAGTGGTGTCCCACAAGGCTCGTCCTGGGACCCCTACTGTTCGGCATATACTTCTCAGAAGTACAGGCAAACACAGGAGGACTATGGCTAACCAGGTTCGCTGATGACTGCAAACTGGGAGCCATAACTGACTCTCCAGCTGACATGGACATCCTCCAAAAAGGCCTTACTGAAATGGACACCTGGTGTCAAAGTCATGGCCTCAAGCTAAATGCCAAAAAATGCATAGTCATCCCATTTGGGAAAAACAAAACACACATGAATTACCACATAGGTGGCAGCCCCCTTAATACGGAAGAGGTAATAAGAGATCTGAGGACCCAGGCAGATAGCAATCTTTCCTTTGACAATCATATTACCAATGTAGTTAGGAAATCCTTCAATGTGGCCCATCTAATTACTAAAGGGTTCGCATCTAGAAATAAAGAGGTTATAGTGCCCCTCTACTCATCACTCATCAGACCCATCATAGAGTACAATGCCCCATTTGGGATGTACCTCACAAGACACTTCCAACAGCTGGAAAGATCACAAAAGTACCTCACCAAGAGGATTACTGGCCTCAAACATATGTCTTATGCAGACCGACTGAAAAAACTCTGGCTGTACTCAGTGGCATATCGCTTACTCAGAGGTGATCTCTGCCTGACTTACAAAGCCATGTCCAACTCAGAATTGATGGACGTGCTCCGCCTAAAGAAATCCAAGTCACTGCGAGCCATGTGCTCTAGTGAGCTGAACCTCGCCACAACAATAAATAGAACATGCTGGAGGGATAGATTCCTGTCACAGAGACTCCCCATGCTTTGGAACAAAATTCCTAACTACATTAGGCAGAGCCCCTCACCAACACTCTTCAAGAGAAACCTTGAAGAGTGGATAGGTAACAGAAAATACACCCCTGGGATCACTTCATTGGCTCTGCTTGCCAGAGTCTCAGTTAATTAATCAATGGGGTGGCGAAAGCCGACACACTCTGGCTAGGCTTATAAATGCCCTCGGGCAGATAGCCTAGTACCTACCTATGAACATATACATATATATATATATATATATATATATATATCTATATATATATATATATATATATATATATATATATATATATATATATATATATATATATATATATATATATATATATATATATATATATATATATATATATATATATATATATATATATATATATATATATATATATATATATATATATAGAGAGAGAGAGAGAGATAACTTTGGATTAAAGTATTCCACTGTTTAATTATACCTGGCAGCTCTATGAGAATTACATCGAGTGTCTAATTCTGTTCTCGTAGCGTCATTAGCATCATTAAAATTATATAATGCGTTTTTGAAAGGAACTTTCCTTATCTAGTCTCTTATCAAGGATGCTATTTCCATGTGGGATGTATACTTCATTCTAGAAATACTGACTCTTTCTGCCCTTGGATTAGCTGCAAATGTTGAAATACATACATACAGATGGGTTTATATTATATTATCGAAAACTGAATTTGCTGAACTGCAGCTACACTGCTAATTATATATACCAACTCTGAGATCTCACTACATTGAGAAAAGGGCAAATTTTCTGATCCTCACTGTACCATGATTTTACTATTATCAGTTCACTGAAATGCATTTCCGATGTAGATGCAGTTCGGGGAATTCATTTTTCAATAATATAATATAGACCCCATATATGTATATGTATATGTATATATATATATATATATATATATATATATATATATATATATATATATATATATGTGTGTGTGTGTGTGTGTGTGTGTGTGTGTGTGTGTGTGTGTGTGTGTGTGTGTATATATTAAGAAAGGCTCTTCGTAGTAGCCATCACTTGAAGATTTTCTGAATATTAGGCTTTGTGTGTAAATCCTCTGTACCTAATTTCTAATTTTACATATGGATAGAGTGTCTTTGTGAATTAACCCATCATTTATATCTAAAGTAGCCATTGAAATACACCTCAATCTGTTGACCTTCTAGTATTCTTTATAAATTATATAAAAGTGAATATGTTTTTGCATTTATAGATCTCTATAGCTCAAATTTCATTTGGACTGAGCCAAGTATTTTAGGAAAGGCTCACATTTTTCTCTATCCTTTTGGAACAAGAAACGGGGTTCTAAAGTTTCTAAGATTACCTTGTCTAGATGGTTGACCACATTGAAATCTATTACTACAAAAAGAGAAACTGTTTGCCTTTCTCACTTAGAGTTCATTCACCTGGAGTGATGACTATCTCTTAGACATTCTTCAGAAATGCATCCTTAGATGCTATTTTTATAGCAGCTCCACAGGCTTCTGTTAGCAG
>NC_056747.1:1106655865-1106700865 GCF_019279795.1 Protopterus annectens
TCACAACACTAACATGAAGTCTTTCAAACTAATAAATCTATCACTCAAACACAACAATGCTTAATAATTGTCTGATAAACCTTTACTATGCAGCCTGACAATTTCACTTAAGCCACAAAATGTACCATCCGTCATGTTTGTTTACTACATATTACAACTTCTTAAAGTTCTTTTTTCGGCTTTTCCCAGTTAGGGATCACCACAGTGGAACTCCGGTCCACTAATGATTGGCAGTAGATTTTTACAGTGCCAAGGTGCCAGCCCAACGCCAGACCTTTAACGAAGGCACGCCCATTCACACATGTCTTTTGGATGCCACTCGACTGCGGGGAGGACATGCAGATTCCACACAGAAGGTGCGCCAGCCGAGAATCTAACGGGAGAACCTCTTGCTGTGAGGCGACAATGCTACTGCTGCACCACTGCAGCTTGATACCACAACATTAACACTTTAAACCATAACCATGTAACACTTTCAGTGATATAAGACTCAATGATTTAAATTTTCATTGCTATATAATTTCAATGTTCTAACTTTTCTGTGTTCTAAACTTTTGATGTTATGGTCTCAGTGTTTTGTGGTTCAACATTATAATAATTCAGTGTTTTGAAGTAGACCAATATATCTATATATCTATACATATATGTGTGTGTGTGTGTGTGTGTGTGTGTGTGTGTGTGTGTGTACATATATATATATATATATATATATATATATATATATATATATATATATATATATAGGCACACATATATATATATATATAATTTTTTTTTTTAATTATTTATACTTTGATGACTTTGTTAGTCCAACTAGAATAGTAGCCTCTTTTCATGGGTGACCCCATGTGGAATTTACACTACTAAGAGAAATTTGGCCAGAGCATCTGAGTACTTCCCCTATTCTTGGTAGCAGGGGGAAGCATTTGTGTGTGACACAATGGCCTTCCTGTTCAAGAAACAGGGAAAAAACATGGCTGATTCAGCTTGTGCTGGAACTGAAATGAAAGTTGCTGAAAATGTAGTCAAAATGGTAGAATCACTACCAGGAGTTTTTTCTGATGATGTAGGTGCAGAAAAAACAGTGACATTTGAGAAAATGGAGATTGTGAAGGAAAAAGAGATTGCAGATGAAACAGTGATGGAGTCAGAGGAAAACTTTCAGAGGAGATTGTTTGGAGGAGAGACAGTTACTTCTGAAAAATGCATAATTACAACCCGATATTTGGGGAGGGGGGTTGTGGGATAATTATTTGGAGGAAATGGTAAACCAAAGTGAGCCAGAAAGTGGAGCAGCAATTTCATGGAGTGACATTATGGGAAAAAAATAGAAGATGAAAAAGGAGAAAAAGAAACTGTGCCAGAGAACGTTCCAGAGACAAAAATTCATACACAAACTGTTGGAGAAGGAACAAAGAAGAATGAAGAAACAAAATGAACAAAAAAAGAAATATACACTGTGTATCAGCAGTAAAAAAAGAAGAACATTTGGACAGGTATGAAGTTTGGAACTCTGTCTGTCCAGAGGTTTGGCCACCTCTTGATGTCAAAGCAAAAGAGGTAAGGACATTTATTTTAATTAATAAAGATACTTTTGTCAGTTGATATTTAAGACTGGGCAGGCCATGGAACTTTTTTGATTGCATATGAATAAAAGAAAAATATTTATCCATGATCAAAATATATGGTGCAAGCTTTTACAAACAGACAAAAAATATAATGATCCAGTTTAGAATTGAAGCTGAAGCAAAAGAACTGAAAGAACATTTGTTAACTCTATGTAAAGAAGTAATGGACACTACAAAAATATATGATGAAAGAGGACTATGGACTGGGGATGGTAATGTGGGGTAATACTGAAAGTGGAAAATGATAATGTTATGTGTGTACCTGTTATTATTAATGTTCATGGTAATAGGAGTCTTCTGATGCACCACAGATCTGAATCCTGATCCTAATAAAGTTGTAGATGTTTCCCTCTGTAAAAACCCTATTTTGCTTTACTGTTATTATCGATAATAAGAGAAATAATTGATGATATTGAATGGATGTGAGTGAGAACTGACACACCAAAGGAAATGTACTCAACAGAAAGAATGTATGCCTGATGCGAAAAAATTGTAATTCTTAATCCAAACAGAATTTATTCAAGAAAGAATCGCAAAACTGGTCTTGTGATGATCCAGTATTGTAGGATGCAAGAAAGCCCATCCGAACTGTCACATAAGTAATCGAAGCCTAAGAAAATGGTGACCAGATCTGTTTTTGTGTCCTGCGTTTCTGAAGAAACTTGGCAAACACTACTGTGAGGTGGAACGAACGACGCACGACAGAGCTATACCCACCGAGTGAAGCTCTTCATTCATTTTGTTTCACATTTATTCAAAACTGGGCCTGCCTGCTACATGCAGCTTGGATTTTTTGTGGGTCAGCTGAACCTCGCAAGCGTACTTACGTAGGATCTAAGGGGGTCGCTGCTGAGTATTTTTTATAAATCGGAATTTATGTTTATTTATTTATTTTGTGGTGTTTGAAAAATGGTGGTTGAGGATGCAGTCTGTATGTCTAGGTGTGTTTCGTGCTTTCTGTTTGTTTCCACACTGTATCACTGGCAGCGCTGAAGAATTTGTTATCTTGCTGAATAATTTAGCAGCTGCAAAAACACACAATTATAACGCTACAGTTGTTACACAATTCGAAAGCAACCAAGAAACTGCAGAAACACTTTGAGCACCTCCTCCTTCATTAAAATGAAGTTTTACTGTCTTCCATGAAAATAATTCAGTAGTCCTGCTTTGCAGATGGCGAAATCCTGCCATGACCTTATTATTGGTGCAGATGGCGAAATCCTGCCATGACCTTATGATTGGTGCAGATGGCGAAATCCTGCCATGACCTTATTATTGGTGCATACCTCTCAACATCTTAACACAAGAAATCTGAACAAAGCCAAAAACATTAGTGTGACAAAAGTCCCCAAAAAAAAAAAAAAAAAATATTGCTCTTATGAAGTTGGAAAGTTGCTACAGTAAAAGGTTTTGTGTTGCCATGAATTTTGTAAAGGATATGAAGTCTGAAACTCAAATGTCTTGTCATTCAGTTGACAAATGCCTTTTACTGCTTGATGTTTTGTGTAAAGCATACCTTTGTTACCACAGCTAAACTCTCATTTTTAATGTAACATATTTTTGTATATTCTAATGTCTAGACTTAATATTGTTCTTTGTAATGTACTGTTTGTGACTTATCTCTGCATATATTTGTAACTAAGATATGGACTTAATTTAGGCCATGACTTAAACTCTGATAGACCTACTGTATGCTGTAATCATCTTTGTATTTGCCATCTTTGCTTCCAAATACACTCCTCTCATAATGTTACACTATTCTCTAATACCCATACTGCTGGCTACTTATGTAATCACCATGTATGAAAACTAGATACTTATTGATTATCAGTACCCAAATGGCCATACTATCACACCAGATGTAAAACATCCCACATTTAGCCATACTAATCAATATGAGTCCAACTCTAAGCCTTGCTTACTCTCTCTGCATGCAAACCCCAGCCACACAAGCTCTAGAGCCAAACAGTATTACAAACTTTTAAACAAACTCCTGAAACTTATCACTAAGTATAGCCCTAGTCTTATACTTGGTGGTGACATTCATCCCAACCCTGGCCCAGCTACCTCTGATTTATATACCCCCTCTATCTGCCACCAAAGCCACAAAACTACAATTAGTAGACCTACCAACTCTCTCCTGGCCTGCCATCTCAATATTAAAAGCATCAATAACAAGGTACATGAACTGCATGCACTCCTGGCTGTCCACTCCCCTGAGTTTCTCTGTCTATATGAGACCTGGTTAAAACCTACCACAACTGACAATGAAGTGTTACCACCTGGGTATAACATTCATGGGCTAGATCGTGCTTCCAGGAAGGGGGGTGGGGTAGCTATACTCTATAAATCTGCATTGAATGTGGCCATATATGTTAATCAACCACCTCAAATTAATAAGTCAGAAATCCTGGCCACTAAATTGCAAATTAACAAAAGTAAATGCATCAACATTACCTGTATGTATATTCCCCCGGGTAATAATATAGCCACATTCGAAGATACCCTACACTGGATTTCATGTCATTACCCACAAGAAACCCTATTACTTGGTGACTTTAACATAGACTGGGCCACCTGTTCCTCAGAATCCCCTACCACCCAACATCAACCTGCATGCATTTACTCAGATCATAATCACCCCAACCAGGCTAGGTAATCCTAAACATAAAGAAAGCATACTAGATTGGGTACTTGTAAATAGTATCCCCCAACTGCACACTGCTGGTACCCTCCCTGATTATCTGAGTGATCACCTTCTTACTTATATAGTTAAGCAAAAAATCATTATTCCTCATCAATCCTTACTCAGGAAAGTCAGAAACAAAGTAAACTTTGACCCTGTCAAATTCCAACAGGAACTTAACTCCTGTAACTGGTCTATGTTAAAACACCTCCCCTTAGAAGAGGCAGTTGCATATTTTAAAAATAGATTTCTTGATATCCTTGACTTGCATGCACCTGCCTGTTCTAAGCGAACAAAGGCAAAAACTTCCCCATGGCTGTCTAAAGAATCTAGACTAAAAATTTCCAGCAGAAACAAAATCTGGGCTCTATGGCGCTCCACTAAAGACCCCTACAATCATGTTAAATACAGGCAAGCTAGGAATGAGACTAAAAAATCCATTCTACAAGACAAAAAAACAATGCTACTATAATTTACAGACTGCAAACCAGACCAATCCTCAGAAGTTCTGGGCAGGTCTGAATAATCTACTCCATCCTGGAAAAATGTCTACCCCTATCCCCATCACTACCATTGATAAATCTCCTGAGGATGTCTCAAGGACAGTTTTAACCATTTCTTTACAGAGACAACTCAAGCCCTAGCTAGCCAACTACCTCCCAGCTCCCCTGGCCCTGATAGTACCACCCCTATAAACCTACTCTCTTTCAGCTTCCAACCAGTGTCCACATCACTTATCCGTACCTTGCTCAAAAAATTAAAACTCACTGCACTCTCAGCTGATCAACTCCCTGCTGAGTACCTTCAAAAATCAGCTGATGCCATAGCGTATCCAGTATCTATACTAATTAACTGCACCATAGCAGAGGCAAAAGTTCCCACCATTTGGAAAACATCCTATGTAATCCCACTACATAAAGGAGGTTCCTCCACTGAATTCTCCAGTTAAAGACCAATAGCTATACTTTCTCCACTAGCTAAGATTATGGAAAAATGTATACACAAACAACTCATGCACCACTTAATTCAGAATCACCTCATGGCCAATACCCAACATGGCTTCTGTCCACACCACAGCACAACCACAGCCCTACAAGCATTCACCAATACCATTAATAATAATCGTAACAATAATCAAATATCCTCAGCCCTCTTCTTGGATCTTTCAAAGGCATTTGACATGGTGGATCACCAACTTTTAATTCACACCCTGCAATCTTTCTGTCTAAATGCCAGTGCCATTCAGTGGTTTAAATCCTACCTCAGTGGGAGGCAGCAGGCTGTCCTCTGGCAGAACAAGTTCTCCAACCTATTACCTAACACCCTTGGAGTGCCACAAGGCTCCATATTAGGACCCCTACCATTTTCCATCTTTATAAACAACCTATATACAGTCATCCCGAATATCAGCTGTATCCAATACGCTGATGATTCCACCCTGATTTGCTCAGCCACATCTCCATCAGAATTAAGGTCTGTTACCCAATCCACCTTTAATACTATAGAAACCTGGCTCTCTGAACGTTGATTGTTGCTAAATCCCAAAAAACTATTATTATTAAGCTGTTATTCTCTTCAACACAAAGGTCCACACCATTTACCTTCACCATAAATGCAAAAGATGGCACAATAATCACCCCTGACTCCTCTACAAAACTGTTAGGAGTAATAGGTTCATAAGTTCATAAGTAGGTACTAGGCTATCTGCCCGAAGGCATTTATAACCCAAGCCAGAATGTGTTGGCTTTCGCCACCCCCTTAGATTAGTTCCCTGTGCCTCTGTCCAGCAGAGCCACTGAAGTGATCCCCGGGGTAAACTTTCTGTTTCCCATCCACTCGTCAAGGTTTCTTTTGAAGAGTGTTAGTGAGGAACTCTGCCTAATATAGATTGGGATCATGTTCCAAAGAATGGGAAGCCTCTGGGACAGGAATCTATCCCTCCAGCACATCCTATTTATTGTTATGGTGAGGTTTAGATCCCTAGAGCATGTGGCTTGAGGGGATAAGGTTTTTATTAGGTGGAGCATGTCCATCAATTCTGGGTTGGAGATGGCCTTGTATGTCAGGCAGAGATCACCTCTGAGTAGGCGGTATGCAACCGAGTACAGCTGGAGTTTCTTCAGTCGAGCTGCATAGGGCATCTGTTTGAGGCCAGTGATCCTCTTGGTGAGGTACTTCTGAGGTCTTTCCAGCTGTTGCAGGTGTCTTGTAAAGTACATCCCAAATGGTGCGTTGTACTCGATGATGGGTCTGATGAGTGATGAGTAGACGGGCACAATGACCTCTTTTGATCTGGATGCGAACCCTTTTGTAATTAGGTAGGCCACGTAGAAGGATTTTCTAACCACTTTGACAATGTTATTATCAAAGGTGAGATTACTATCTACTTGGGTCCCCAGATCCCTTATTATGTCTTCCGTATTTAAGGGACTACCACCTATGTGGTAGTTTGTGGGTACTTTGTTTTTTCCAAAGGGGATGACTATGCACTTTTTGGAATTTAGCTTGAGGCCATGATTTTGACACCAGGTATCTGTCTCAGTGAGACCGTTTTGGAGGATGTCTGTGTCAGCTGGAGAGTCAGTTATAGCCCCTAGTTTGCAGTCGTCTGTGAACTTGGTCAGCCATAGCCCTCCTGTGCTTGCCTGTACCTCTGAGAAGTATATGCCGAACAGGAGGGGTCCTAGGACTGAGCCCTGGGGAACGCCACTTGTAACCGGTTTAGAGTTGGACTTAGCTCCCACAACTCTCACCATGTGGGTTCTGTCCATGAGCCAGTTGGCAACCAATCTTGTGACATAGGGGTTTATGCTCAGGCTGGTGAGCTTGTCTATAATACCAGAATGGGAAATGGTGTTGAAGGCCTTAGCGAGGTCTAGGTAGGCTGCGTGTACCACCTTTCCCTCATCTATAGCCTTGGTAACTGTCTCAAAGAAGTCCACCAGGTTTAGGAGGCATGATCTGCCCTTAACAAAGCCAAACTGGGTAGGGTCCAGTGTTTGGAGGTTCCCAATGCCTCTGTTAATGAGTTCCATGATGATGCACTCCATAGCCTTGCAGACCAAGCTAGTCAGGCTTATAGGGCAATAGTTCCCGGGGTCTGTTGTGGCTCCACCTTTGTGGAGTGAAATAACCATTGCTGTGTGCCACTCTGTGGGTACATAGCCTGTGGAGAGGCTGAGTTTGAATAGTGTGTTTAGGTGAGGGGTTAGTTCGTCTTTGAGCTCGTGTAGGATGCAGCCTGGGACACCGTCTGGTCCAATTGATGCTGTGTTTTTGGCTTTGGAGAGGGCTTTTTTAACCTGAGTGTCTGTGATTTCAGGGACTCTACATTCTTCTAGTATGGTTATGGGCCCTTTTGGGGGTGAGAGGGGGGGTGAAGTTTGCGCTGAACCTGTCTGCCAGGATGTTGGCGATATCGGTCAGTTCAGTGTATTTTGTGCCATTCTGCATTAATTCTGAGCAGATCTGAGCATTGCCACTTAGATTCTTGGCATAGCTAAAGAATGCCCTGTGGTTATCTTTGGAGTCCTTGGCAATTTTTCTTTCAAAACTCGCCTTGGATGATTTTATGAGGGATCATAATTTCTTACTGATACTGATCAGGGATGCCTTCCCTTCTTGGGATTTTCCTCTTTTCTGTACTAGTCCCCTCCTTCTATTGTATAGCTTGTTTATGGCAGGAGTCCACCAGGCTAGTTTCCTTTTCTTGAAGGCATGAGTCTTGGTTTTGCTTGGGATGGCACAATCCATGCATTCTTGTAGGTGCCCGTAGAATGCATTGGTAAAAGATTTTGCAGCTTGGATAGCGTTATCCTTCAGCATGGGGGCTTTGAAACTTTCCACCTCGGTCTTAAGTAATGTGAAGTTTGATTTTGAAAAGTTTTTAATGGTGGTTTTCTTGTTCGGGGGTGAGGGCGGAATGTGGATATCTAAAGTGATTTGTTTATGGTCAGATCTAACCAGTGAGGGGTTGACCTCCAGTGTGGAACACCGGTCGCCAATGTTGGTGATGACCAGGTCCAATATATTGTCACTTCTGGTGGGAGTGTTGACCAGCTGAACCAGGGCTTTTGAGTTTATAAATTCTAGGAAATGTTGGGCAAGGGAGTTAGTACTTGAGTAGTTCTCCCAGTTAATGTTTGGGTAATTGAAATCACCCAATATTAGGGTGTTTGGTAGGACCTTTATGTTTCCCAGTGTTTCCAGAAATGCGGAATGGGAGTCCTGGGACATGGTGGGTAATCTGTAGCAAGCTACAATTTGAATTGCTGTTTTTCCCATTGTTAGTTGCATGTGGATGATCTCTGAAGCATCGTGCTGTGCACTAGCCTGGAGGTGTGGGTATCCTTGATGAATATGGATACACCCTCACCTTTTGTATTTCGGTTTGGGTTCTGTGGCTGAAATGTATGGTATGAGTTGCTGCCTGGTAGTGCTGGGGTGCTCTCTGGAGCCTTAAACTAGGTTTCTGTTACTGCACAGAGATCTATTTTTTCCATACTGAGGAGTGCCTCGAGTGCGTGCATTTTGAGGTTTAGACTTCTGGCATTGAGTAGCATTACCCTCAGTTTTTGTTACTTGTGCTATTTACGGTGGTGGGTTTGTCTTTTGAGTCTTGCCTAAAAAAGGCACTATGGGGGTGGCAAGATTCTTGGCCAGTATTCGAAAGCCTAAGGGTGACAGGTGCAAGCCGTCTCTAGCGAAGCAGCGTGGCTTGTCGAGCATGTCATCCCAGGTGGACAGACACTGGATTCCCTTTGAATGACACCAGAAACTTAGCCAATTGTTGAAATCTAGAATTTTTTTCTTTATACCGTGGTATCATTCTTGGTGAGGGCAGGATGCTACTCAGGGTCAGGGCCATACCAGCCTAGGCTATGTGATCAGAGAGGTCTTCCATGTCTCTTTTCAAGTAGTCCAGGGAGGTACGGCTCAGGTCATTCACACCAACATGGACAATGACAGAGTCATATTTGTACTTGTTTTGGAGTGACCTGAGTGCTTGTGTTATGTGGTGGATCCTGGCATCCGACAGTAACCTTCTCCTTATTCAGCCTAGTGAGTGGGACATCAGTGTGCCCTATTACTAGAATGTTGGGTATGTTATTTTCCTTAAGGGCTGTAATTGCATGGCACACTGGTTTTGTGAGGTATGTGTTTCATGATTTGTATTGGGGGGTGGAGGTTGCTTGGATGTTTGCTTTGGAGGTCTCTGTTGGTTTTGCAGATTTTTATTTAGAGCCCCCGAGTATGTTTTCATGTATGTATGTGTGTTTTTTGCCGGTGCTGTTTTAATGGGTCTATGTGAGACTGGTGGTGTGATGCAGGTATTTCCCTTCTCCTCTTGACTGTCTGATCCAGTCTTGGGTTGAGAGAGCTTAGCCTCCAGTTTGGCTGTATAATTGCATCTCTCGCATGTATTAGTGTTTGGTGGTAGGAGGAAGGGGGTTGTCTGTGTAAATGAGACAGTTATAGCATTGCCTCAAAATGCCCAGATTCACCAGCTGAGCTGGAGAGTACACCTGAAAATGTCCTTTAAACATGCCTGGATAGGTACAGTGAACTGTTTTACTGGATGGCTTGTAAGGTCAAATAGAGAGCCTTGTCCTCCTGTACAGTACAGGAGGGTCTGGTGCTAGGGTTTATAAGTGCTTGCTATAAGTTTTGAGTAAGTGCCAGGCTAGGAAATGAATGGATTTAGTGCTTAAGTTGAAAGTGTGTCTAGTTCCAAGGGAAAAATTGAAGATGAGACTTTATGGAGCCGGGAATACTTTTACCGTAGCCAACCAGCGCTGCCCAGTGCGCAAAACCGGGCAAATACAGTATTTATAGCAGGGAAATGAAACAGATATAAATTAGCCCAAAATGGCTAATAAACTACTAATTTCTGGGCTTAAACCACTCCTCCAGGGAGAGATAGTCTGCTCAAAGCTCCCCTCTCTCACAGGTGAACAGAGAAACTTAATTCTATCCAAGTAAGGTATGAGCAAACACAGAGATTTGTAACACAGCCCTGAATTCAGCACTAACCTGAAAACTGGACTATACTAGCTTAGAAAGGCAGGAAACAAGTATATATATATTTTTGTTTTTTTTTCCAGAAAATAAAGCAGATACAATCAAAAAACAATACATTCCCAGTCTAATCCAATATCACCCTTTGATTATGACTAATAAAATCCTCTGTTATCCAAATAATAATTGATAATAACCTAAAATTTGACCTGCATGTAAACCAAATAATCAAAACCATCAATAAAAAACTAGAGTCACTGTATAGAATAAAAGTCTTCCTAACCCCTCCAGCTATGGTTGCCATAGCTCACTCCCACCTGCTTTCAACACTTTTATATGCATCCCCCCTTCTCTTTAATCTAAATAAAACTATACTTAATAGACTCACACTCTGTTACAACCACATTGTCAGGTTTGCCACTGGCCTACCTTTTAGAACACACCATTGCATCAACCTTAAACAGCTTGGGTGGTTAGAACTTCCCAGTCTAATCCAATATAACCCTTTGATTATGGCTAATAAAATCCTCTATTATCCAAATAACACATCAGCTCTTAAAAATATGATCACCCCCCCCTCCCCACAATAATCCAAGACTGCTCCGATCCTCAAACAGACTACAAATTAAGACAATTAAAATTAACAATGTAGCTGGTGACTCCCTCTTTGCAAACTCTGCAGGCAAAGCATGGAACCTCCTTCCAGCTAACATTACTTTGCTCTCCTCCCTATCCCAATTCAAAGCTAAACTCAAACAACATCTGGCACTAAACTGGCTTTGCCATTGTAATAAGCCTGGCTAACTCTCACCATGAATGTATATAATCTATTAATCAAATGACTGTTATTTTTCCCCTGACTGTTACCAGAGGTAACTCAAACTTGTGATATTGTCTATTTCATGTCTGCTTATGTCATTTGTAAATATCTCATCTGTAATATGTCTTCTTTGTTATTACTTATCTGCCTACCTTGGAGCTTTTCTCCCCAGGCTTCCACTGAAAATGGACATTAATCCAGTTGGACTATCCCGGTCAACAAGGCTGGGGAGAGGATGAACTAGGTGAAGAAGAAACTGTAGAAGAAGAAAAAATATGGAGAATACAAATGAGGAGAGAGAGTGCATGTAGGATGAGGGCTCAAGTGAAGGGAATGATAGTATTTGTCTAAGTTCTAGCCAGTGGAAAATCTGATTATGAGGATCAAGGATTTTATTTATTTTTATTTTTATTTTACATTTGTTGACCGGGATAGTCCGACTGGATGCATGTCCATTTTCAGTGGAGGCCCGGGGAGAAAAGCTCCAAGGGTAAGCAGATACAGCATTACATATTACAAACAGATTATTTACAGAGATTACATAAGTAAGCAAGTTAAACATGTTCCACAGGTTAAAGTTAGTCCTGAGCACAAGTCAGGATTAAATTAAATTACACAGTAAACTGGTTAACAGATTTTTACACATTCGAGTTAGCCAGGCTTGATATATTGACATAGCCAGTTAAGTGACAAATGTTGTTTGAATCTAGTTTTAAATTGACCTAAGGTGGAAAGTAATGTAATATCAGCTGGAAGTGAGTTCCAGGATCTACTTACAGAGTTTGCAAAGAGAGAATCACCGGCTGTGTTATTAATTTTCCAATATGAATTAGTAGTTTGTTAGAGGATCGAAGCGGTCTAGGATTGTTATAGGGGGTGATAATATTTTTAAGTGCACGAGTATTGTCTGGATTATAGAGGACTTTATAGGCCATAATCAGTTGATTATACTGGATTAGGCTAGGTAGTTCAAGCCAACCAAGCTGATTTAGATTGATGCAATGATGTGTCCTAAAAGGCAACCCAGTGGCAAACCTGGCAATGTGGTTGTAGCAAATTGAGAGTTTGTTAAGGACAGTTTTGTTTAAATTCGAGAGTAGAGGGTATGCATACAGAAGGGTTGAAAGAAGGTGAGAGCGAGCTATGGCAATTTTAGCTGGAGGGGTTAGGAAGGCTTTTATTCTGTAAAGTGACCCTAGTTTTTTATTGATGGTTTTGATAGTTTGGTTAACATGTAGGTCAAATTTGAGGTTATTGTCTATGATGACACCTAATAGTTTTGTAGATGGGTCAGGGGAGATTATTGTGCCATCATTTGATTTTATGGTAAAGGTGAAAGTGGTAGTCCTACATGTTGGTAAAAATAACAGCATTTTAGTTTTTTTGGGATTTAGGATCAGACGATGTTCAGAAAGCCAGTTTTCTATTGTATTAAAGGTGGCCTGGGTAGCTGACCATAACTCTACTGGAGATGTGGCTGAGCAGATCAGAGTAGAGTATTCAGCATATTGATACAGCTAACTTTTGGGATGACAGTATAAAGGTCATTAATGAAGATGGAGAACAGCAAGGGCCCTAGTATAGAGCCTTGTGGTACTCCAAGGGTGTTAGGTAGAAGGTTAGAGAGTTTGTTCTGCCAGAAGACAGCCTGCTGTCGACCATTCAGGTAGGATTGAAACCATTGGAGGGCTCCAGTATCTAGACAGAATGTTTGCAGGGTGCGGATTAAAAGTTGGTGATCAACCATATCGAATGCCTTGGAAAGATCCAAAAAGAGGGCTGAGGATATATAATTATTGTTGCGATTATGGTTTATGGTGTTAGTAAAGGCTAGGAGGGCTGAAGTAGTGCTGTGATGAGGATGGAAGCCATGCTGAGTGTCTGCCATAAGGCGATTTTGGATTTGGTGGTGCATGAATTGTCTATGAATACATTTTTCCATAATCTTTGCAAGTGGAGAGAGTATAGCTATTGGCCTATAATTGGAGAATTCAGTAGAGCTGCCTCCTTTGTGAAGTGGGATTACATAGGATATTTTCCAGATGGTGGGAATTTTAGCTTCTACTATGGTTCGATTGATTAGTATTGAGACGGGTAAGCAATAGCATCAGCAGATTTTTGTAGGTACCGGCAGGAGTTGATCAGCAGAAAGTGTAGTGGGTTTTAATTTTTTGATCAAGGTGCGGATAAGTGAAGTGGCGACTGGTTGGAAGCTGAACGCAAGTAGGTTTCTAGGGGTGCTACTTTCAGGACCAAGGGAGCTAGGAGGTAGTTGGCTAGGTAGGGCTTGAATTGTCTCAGTAAAGAATTGGTTAAAACTATCAGAAACATCTTCAGGGGTTTTATCAATAGTAGCAGCAGGGATTGGGGTTGAAGTTTGTCCAGGATGTAGTAGATTATTTAAACCTGCCCAAAACTTCTGAGGGTTATTTTGATTTACTGTCTGTAAATTACAGTAGTATTGTTTTTTGTCTTGTAAAATTGATTTTCTGGTTTCGTTCCTGGATTGCCTGTATTTAATGTGATCTTGAGGGCCTTTAGAAGAATGCCATAAAGCCCATGCTTTGTTTCTAAGGGTAATTTTGAGTTTAGACTCTATAGAAAGCCATGGTGCAGTTTTTGCCTTGGTTCTCTTTGAACGAACAGGTGCATGCAAATCAAGGATCTCAAGGAATTTGTTGTTAAAGTATGCTACTGCTTCCTCTAAGGGGAGGTGTTTTAGAATAGACCAATTACATGAGTTTAGTTCTTGTTGGAATTTGGCAGGGTCAAAGTTTTTATTGTTTCTAACCTTTCTGAGTAAGGGTTGTTGGGAATTAATGGTTTTGTGCTTAATTACATATGTGAGAAGGTGATCGCTTAGGCCATTAAGGAGGGTACCAGAGGTGTACAGTTGGGGGTGACTGTTTATGAGTACCCAGTCAAGTATACTTTCTTTTTGGTTGGGCTTACCTCTCCTGGTAGGGGTGGATATGATTTGTGTAAATGCATGCAGGTTAATATGGGTGGTTGGGGATTCTAAGGAACAGGTGCCCCAGTCTATGTTAAAGTCTCCAAGTAGTAGGGTTTCTTGGGGGTAGTGACATGATAACCAGTGCAGGATATCTTCAAATGTAGATATATTGTTACCTGGGGGAATGTATATACAGATGATATTAATGCATTTATTTTTATTAAGTTGTAATTTGATGGCAAGAATCTCTGAGTTATTAATCTGAGGAGGTTGCATTACATCTATGGTGACATTCAACTCAGATTTATAGAGTACAGCTACCCCACCCCCTTCCTCGAAGCACGATCCAGCCTGTGTATGTTGTACCCAGGTGGTAATACTTCATTGTCTTTAGTGTTAGGTTTTAACCAGGTTTCAGATAAACAGAGAATCTCATGGGAGTGGACATCCAGAAGTGCATGCAATTCATGTACCTTGTTATTAATGCTTCTAATATTGAGATGACAGACTAGGAGAGAGTTAGTTGGCCTATTAATTGTAGGTTTGTAGCTTAGATTACAAGTAGAGGGGGTATGTGTATCTGAAGTGAGTGGGCCAGGGTTGGTGAATATCACCACCAAGTATTAGGTTGAGTCTATACTTGGTGATGAACTTCAGGAATTTGTTTATTAGTTTGTGGTAGTGTTTGGATCTAGAGCTAATGTGCCTGGGGTTGAGATGTTGATAGACTGAACAAGATGTTGGATAGGATCTGGTACTGTAAGTATGGTTGAAGGTGGAAGGATTTACAGCTGGGGTGATAGTATGGCCTTTTGGGACCTGAAATCCCATAAGAAACTGGTTTTCATACAAGGTAAGGAGGTATGGTGTGAACAAGAGGGGTGTGAACAAGAGGGGTAGTAAAGAGGAGTATATCATTATATGTGATTCAGCTAGTGAGTGAAGGAACTGTTTTACCTGGTGATGCAACACCAGAAGATAGAGTGGTGAGGTATAGGTACTGGAAGCGGGGATGGGAGAATTCCAGATGAAAGCTAATAGGTGCTATTAAATGTAGGTAGTAGAATAGGGGTGGGTGGAATTATCCCAGATGAAAGCAGATAGGATCTAGAAAGTTGGGGAGTGGCTATAGTACTATAAATTTAGAGGTACTGGGGGTGGGAGGGAATTGGGGGCAGGGAGGGGAGCGAAGAGAGCCCGAGCATAGCGAGGTCGAACTTAGCGGGGCTATTGCAGTTTACAAGGTTTCCTAAGGTGTCCTAAAGCTATAAGGTAAATATTACAGCTCTAATATAAGAGTCAATTTACTGCAGTTACAGGGAAAGGAGGCAACCACTCAAGTAGAAACAAAGAGCCCTATGGCTGACCAATATGGTGACCTGCTTAATTACAAAGCACTGTAAGTGAAAGCTTAACAAATGCCTTTTGTGTAACCTACTCTGTTTAAATGTTGAAAAAAAAACTGGTTGCAGTCCTGTAGACACCGTTTTGTAGGGAACTGTAGAGTTCAGCTAGGAAAAGAGAAAAGCAGAAATCCTAGGGTAAGCATGAAGACAACAACAGGCAGTTATTATACAATAATGCATTCAGAAAGGTTTGGTGGGGGGGTAAAGTAGCATACTTCTGAACGAACTAAGATTTATAGCTAAGAAACCTAAGCAAGAGAGCAATTCAGTAAATAAACACTTGCCAGATTTTAAAGATATACCAGAAAAACTAAATCAATTATTCACAATTGTACAACTAGAAAATTGCCAGTAAAAGCACTTCATGTATAGCTAGCCCAAGTTATTCAAGTCATAAAAGCACTTCTTCAATGTGTGTGTGCAATTTAAACATTAAAAAACACATGCAGCAAGTGTACATAAACCCAGGAAAAAATATAAAATCTGGGAAAGAGTAAAAATAAGAAAGTGAACATTTAAAAATGTTTCCCCTAAACATAAAAAGAAGGAAAAGCATCAGGTTTTAGATTACTTTTGATAAATGAGAATAGTATTATTAATACTATAAGAAGAATAGAGATACTGGAATGCTGTGCTAAATGTAATGTGGGTATTATTTTGTTAGAGGATATAAGATTCCTGACAAGTGCAGAAACACTGTAAATAGAAAAAACTGTGGAGACGAAATATAATATGGAACACAGAAAGTGAATGTTGCTCCTGAGTGGCTATGTTGTGTAAAATCATTCAAAATACTAGATGTAACAATGGAAAGGACTGGAAGGTTAACTATTGTGGATGTGAGGTGAAGAGAACATGTTTATACAATTATGGTATTACATACATATATAACTGGTTAGGGTGGCACAGTGGTGCTAGCATTGTTACCTCACAGCAAGAGGTTTTCCAGTTCAGTTCTCAGCTGGGGTGCCTTCTGTATGGAGTATAAATGTCCTCCCTGTGTTCACATGGGTTTCCTAAACATGTTTCTGTATCCTCCAACATTCCAAAGGCATGCAGTAGGTGGACTGGACACTCTAAATTGGCCACAGGTGAGAGTGTCCATGTGAGTGCATGGTATTGAAAGAATAGCTGCAGCAGGGATAGCCACTTTGTGGTGTGAACCTTGGCTCTAGATGATTGTCACTGTTGAAGTGACACCCCAACCCCGAATGTAAGAATGGGAAAAGGGGTTGTGCATGGATGAATACATATATAACTAACGAAGAAAGAGAAAATCTGTTCCCCCAAATATTATATTATGTATCCTATCTGTTAGTTAATATGTATGTCAAAGTCTCTTCTATGGAAATTGTATGTCAAACGTCTGTCCTTAAAACTATGTTTTGTAAAAAAAATTGTTCTCTTGGAGCTTTTCTCCACGGACCCATTGAAAATGGACTTGTAATCCAGTTGGACTCTCCCGGTCAACAAATGTAAAACAAAATAAATAAATATGGTGCTGAACATAAAAACTGTAACTGAATGGGGACTTCAATTGTGATTTAAAGGCAAAATGCAAAAACAAATACAGAAAGTGATAATACGTGGTAAATTAACTGAGTAGAACAAAAGTGAATGCATTTTTACAAGGGAGAGTTTGGATATGAAATATATTATTTTCTGTTATCAGAAGGCTTGGGGGTAGCAGATGGTGATACAGTTATAATATTTGTTCAGACCATTTAGCCATATGGATGGAGAGGTGATAGAAGAAAAGGAGTATATTAAAATAGCAAAGGGAATAAAAGAATAAATGAGAAATTATGGGATGGAATTGGAGAACGGGAGGTATTGCAGTTATGAAAGGATCATAGAACCATGAAGGACTTCTATAAAAACTGGTATGTATGGTGGGCTGAATTTAAAAAGAAGCATAAAAAGTGTTTTTTGTTTTCCCAGTGGCAGGATGATGTAGGAAAGAAGAGAAAGAGAAGTGCGGAAAATGTATCGAAAAGTATTACAAAATTTAGAGAACAATACAAGAGAGTATTATGATTTGGAAAAAGAAAGAGAAAAGATAAAACATTGCTTTTTCGGCAGAGGCATTATTTACAAGGGAAAAGGGAGGAGGTATCTGTATAGCTGGGTAAAATAGTTGTTGTTGTTGTGTCTTTCGGCTTTTTCCGGTTAGGGGTCGCCACAGTGGAACTCTGGTCCGCTAATGATTGGCAGTAGATTTTTACGTGCTGAGTTGCCGGCCCTGACGCACAACCTTCAACGAAGGTACGCCCATTCATGCATGTCTCCATACAGAAGATGCTCTAGCTGAGAACCGAACAGGACAACTAGTTTAAAGAGGGAAATAGAAAATATAAAATGAGGGGTAAAATAACATGAGAAAATTATTAGTATCGTAGTACAGCATGTGTAAAATATGTATATGAATAAAAAGAAGGAAAATAACAGAGAAAGGAAAGTTAAAAAAATCCAGAATGAGATAAAAAAAGAACTTGAAAAAGAAATTACTTCTAATGAAGTGAATGAAGTATTTAGGAAAGTAAATGCTGATTTAGTATCAGGTCCAGATGGAATATGATATGTAATGTACAAGAAATTAAATGTATTGACGAGAGTATTTTGTAAAGGTACTGAATGAATGGTTGCAGGCAGTGTTTATTTATGAAGAGTTATGCAATTGAATATTACAATTTATATTGAAGAAAGACGAGAAGAAAGAAATAAAAACTGAAGACCCATCACACTAAATAAAGCAGATTATAAATGTTTTGGTAATTATACAGAGGAGAATGGAAGGAAGGGTGAGGGTTATTATGTAAAAAAGTATATATGGTATGAAAGAGAAGAGATGTCAAGAATTGTTATTGTTGTGAGAGAAATTGTGGAAGATATAAGTAAAGGGGAGAATATGAAACATGATAGGTGATATTAACAAGGCATTTGATGCAGTACGGTATGATGCTTTGCGGGATGTTATGGAGAAATATGGAATAGGTAATAAAATTAGCAGATAGTTTATGTCAGCTTATCAAAATAGAGTGAGACTGTTAGTGAATGAGTGGCTGAATAAAGAAATAAGCATGAAGTGTGGTATAAGGCAAAGATGTCCAATGAGTGGAATATTTGTACTGGTAATGAATGTGATAGTGGGTGAAGTAACTTATCAAATTAAAGATGCTACACATGTGATACAAAAAGAGGTAGTGATTCCAGTAATTGTGACATATGTAGACAATATAGTTGTAGTTGCTAAGAACAAAATATGGATGAAAGAAGTGCTGGTGCATCTGAACAGATGTCTAAAGGAAACAAGAATGATATTGAATAAGAATAAAAGTAAAGGTTTGGGTGATACGGTGAAATTAATACGTGTCTTTGCTAGGGATAGAATTTGGGAAAACATATAGTTATGATGCAATGAGAGGGTTTGATAAAAGAAATGAAAGAAATTTGTCTTCTGTGGAGAACGTATAGATTAGCATTCAGGGAAAAAATTTACCTGGTGAATTCTGTGTTATGGGAAAAATAGTATACATGTCAAATGTTTATATGATTCCAGAAAAATGTGAAAAGGAAATTGTGCGATTGGTGTTTTCTTTCACATGGGGTACAAGATTAAACCCAATGAAAAGTGATGTGTTGTATATGAGTGAAGATGAAGGGGGATTGTGGTTACTAAATCCAGTTTATTCTGCTTCTTTAAACTCGTATAGAAAAAATTAAGTATATAAAGGAAGAGAAGGAGAAATTAATAGTGAGAATGCTTAAATATAAGTACAAAACATTCTGGGAGATGATGAAAAGTAGAGAAAGAGTAAAAGGAATATGAAAATGAAGAAATTATAAATTATCAAGGAAAAAATACTAACGTGGAAAATAAAAATTGATGATATAGAAAAAGACAGAAGGATGTGGTATAATAATGTGATGAAACACTATTATTATATAAATGCATGGGAACATTTTCCAAAGGAAGAGATTGGTGTACCTAAATAGGAGAGTGTCAGCATTTCCTTTGGAGACTGGTAATTAATAAGTTACCAGCAAAGGGGAATCTGCCATATAAAAAGATAGTTGAAAGAGTTTGTTTATTTTGTGGGGAGGAAGAGACAACAGTACGCTTTTCTGAAATATAAAAGAGCGATGAAACTGGAAAAAGTACGAAGAATATTTTTTGAGAATATTAATGACATAAACAATATAGATATAAATATGATACTGTATGGATACTATGGGAACAAAAGGAAAGAGAGTGGTAGATAATTTATGTAATATGGGTTATTTGGAATGAAAGACCGAATGATTTTTTTTTTAAATGGGAAATGGAGTTTGGCAGATATATTGCGAAAAATTAGATTATGGTTGTGGAAGAAGGAGTGACGGTCAATTATGTAAAAATAACAATGAGGATGTTACAAGAAAATGATAAAAAAATAGAAATGTGTGCATATATTCTTATAAATACGTACAAGTTGTAAATATGTAAATAATGTTTTTATGTTGTATTAAATAAAAGACCCCTACCCTTTTTGATAGATGCCATGAGATTGTGTGTGTGTGTGTGTGTGTGTGTGTGTGTGTGTGTGTGTGTGTGTGTGTGTGTGTGTGTGTGTGTGTGTGAGTGTTTCTGTCTGTGGGTATGTATATGTATGTACACATACATGCATATATACATACACACACGTCTGTGTGTGTGTATTTGTGTGTGTGTATTTGTGTGTGTGTTTGTGTCTGTGGGTATATATATGTATGGACACATACATGCATATATACATGTGTGTGTGTGTGTGTGTGTGTGTGTGTGTGTGTGTGTGTGTGTGTGTGTGTGTGTGTGTGTGTGTGTAAGGTGCTACTTTTGTTGGACAGCACTTTTATTGACTTTTCTGTTTGGTCAACTAAACAGATGGTTGACACCTGTCGACAAATGTAGCAGATTGGATGATTCTTGGGGTTGGGGAATTTGAGCTTTCCTTGAAAATTGCACAATCTCAAATTAGAATATATAATTAGCAGGAGGTGGGGGAGGTTGCTCCCCAGCAAAAACTGATATTTTCTTTTTAATTTTACTTTAAAGATTTTGAATGCTCTGAGAGTGATGCTTGGTGCATACTTAGTACTGTGTCGATGTGCATAATGTCTTTCAGTCACTTTGATATTAATAGTGCTCAATAAAGTTAAGTTAATCCATATATATATATATATATATATATATATATATATATATAGAGAGAGAGAGAGGGAGCTATATATACATATATAAATATCTATATAGATAGATAGCGCTCTTTCTTTTTATATACATATATATATATATATATATATATATATATATATATATATATAAAATATATATATATGGGTCTTCTTCGACCCATCGAAATTACACTTTACCAAAACTGAATTAAGAGATCCCACTTCAGCGAAAGTGCATTTAAATGAAAAATGCACTTTTGCGAAACCTAGTACACCAAGTAGTTATAGATCAAAGTATAGTGAGGATAAGGGAATATTGCCTTTTCTCCATTGTAGTGCAATCTTGGAGTTAGTATATATATATATATATATATATATATATATATATATATATATATATATATATATATATATATATATATATATATATATATATATATATATATATATATATATATATATATATATATATATATATATATATATATATATATATATATATAAATGTAGCGGGGATGTGGGGGGCACAGTCGTCCACATGGGGGGTGTAGGAGGGCTTGCCCCCTGCATAAATGCATTTGTTTTATTTTTTTTTGTGTGTATTTTTTTTTTTGTTCAGTGTACTGAGTTTTGCAAAACTGCATTTTTGTTTAAAAGCACTTTTGCTGAACTGGGATCACTTGTGTGTGTGTGTGTATATATATATATATATATATATATATATATATATATCTATAAAAGCATTAATTGAGATGGGCTTTGTATATTACAAAATCCATTAGGAAAATTTGTGGACTGGCATTAATGTGGGTCTTGGGGTGTGCAGTAATTGCAGATACCATTTGCCAAGTCAGGTTTTCATAGATTAGGCTCAGTGACCTAGGACTTGATGAACATACTACATAAACAACTGTTTAATGACTGCTTAAGGACAGCAAATGGTCTTGCTTCTATGACAATGAGTAGTTTTTGCAGCTCACCTTTTAGTGACAGCTTTCTTGTATGTACAAGTCTGTGGATTCTTTTGTCTCTGTATAATAATTTTCTGTTCGTGTCTTGCACTATGGTGCTTGGGTCATGGCTGAAAATGGTCTGTAGACCAGTCCAGTTACCTGGGTATCAAACTGAAATGAATAAATTAATACATAAATACCTAAATAAATAAATAAATGCATTAACTCGGCCATGTGATGCACACTGCACCTATATGTGAACATAAGTATATATGATCACAGTTCATTCTGTTGTATACTACGTCGGTTAACAGAATGCATTGCTGTGTTTTTTACTGGACACGGTGCTTGTCAAGTGCACAGTTTAACAAAATCGGTAGTTACCTTTTAACGTTTACATGCGTATTGCATGTACTTTAGGTTTTGGCGTTACGTTTGAGAGTGTGTGTGCAGATGTTTGCAGGTTCGGGTTAGAGTAAGGGCCCAGTAAGGGGATGTTTTTTGTGCTGTATTGGAAAATGTGCTTTTGTATGGGAAGTGTGTCTAAATGTCTTGTGTAGAGGTACTGTTAGGGGGAAATGATTTTTCTTAAGTTAATGTTAAGGGTTGGAGGTAGGGGTACGGACAGCGTTTGAGTTAGGCTTAGCAAACATGAGTAAGAAGCAGGGAGACAAAGTTTTTGTTTCTGGTCACTTACTTTAATAATGCTTTTGTAAGACAGAAGCTTTTGTTTACATCAGGTCTATCCTTACTAAAAGCCTTTTATTCTTACTACTCATATTTTTGGTTTAAAATGCCATTTTTCTTTGGTCAGCTCATCAAGGTTCTTTTGATCATTTAGCATAGTTAGGGTAATTTTAATTCACTAGGCATTTATTTACACCAGTGTTATTTGTACTACCTTTAGAAAGTAAACATGTTGTACTTAAGCTAGATCATGTCACACGGGTCCTGACAGAGACTAATAACTTCCTTTACTGTTTGCAACTATAATGCATTTTTTCCTGTCTAAATAGAGTGACATATTCATTAGGATAGCTGTGCTTCATTTGTGCATATATGGGCATGTGGGGGGGTTTGTGCACACACACTTTACATGTTTCTGCATTTCTGTGTGAATATTTACTTAGAAAGTTTGAAGATGGAATTTCCAGATCTTTTTGGGGAAAACAAACTTTGTGGTCAGGGGGGCCATCTCAGTCTTTATGCAATCACTCAATACAGTGGTTTGAAAACCTGTTTCCAAATAAAAACAAAAAAACACCAGGAGGCACCAGAGAAGAATATAATTTTTTAGCGTAAAACACTTTAATTGCGCTATTCGTCAGAATTACTTCTTCAGAAACACAAAAACTTTCCATATATACGCATTTAAATAGTATGCTCAATTAGGAAAGAACCAATCAAGCTCTTTTGTTGAACAATCTCTTAAAACATCTCTTAAAGTGAACAGTGGAAGTAGTAAATGTGGATGTTAGGGGTGGTGATTTTAGGAGTACTGTGGAACAAAAGGAGGCAGAATGGCAACTTAGGCTTTCCTCCTATATATATCCTCGGTTGAACGATACTGTCAATATTGTGTTTTTTAAAAAAATAGGAAAATCAATATAAATAAATGAAAGTTTTATAATGGTTAGGTATGTTTTCAAATATATATATATATATATATATATATATATATATACACACACACACACACACACATATATTTATATATATTTATTATAGGTTCATAGATTAGTACTAAGCTAATTGCTCTTGCAAGCCATTTTAAGCCTAGCCAATTATCCCTTGTGAGACTCAAACCATGCACCTTGTGTTTGTAAGGCAAACACCTTAACCATTAGGACACCCTCCCAACCCCTTATTATTTATTTATCTGAAATTTGTTTTTCCAGGATAGTCCATTGGGCCACAAGAGCCCATTTTCAATGGAGTTTTGGGGAGAAAAGCTCCAGAAAAATACATATACGTAACACAGAAAGTACACATCTGTGGTATACATTTAAGTTACACATTTCAGTGTTAGAAAAGAACAGATCATAAACATTGCAGTGTAAGTAAAGAGCGAATCATAAACATTGCAGTGTAAGTAAAGAGCAAATCATAAACATCGCAGTGTAAGTAAAGAGCGAATCATAAACATTGCAGTATAAGTAAAGAGCAAATCATAAACATTGCAGTATAAGTAAAGAACAATTCAAAGAAATGTTGAATTACAAAAAGTGCATAGATTAAGTAAGTAGAAAAAAAATAAAAAGATTTATTTTTTTTTAATTACATCGGGTACATTTGGTCATTGGTCATATACATCAACTAGTGATGGAGAACTAAAGGAGACAGTGATAAGTAAGTGGGTAAGAAAACTGACAAGAAAGTGTAGTTAGAATTAAGTAGGATGGGAGCATGAGCATTTCCATTGTGAAGTAAGGTGCGAGTGCAGTGAGGTTTTAAACAAGGAGAGACTGCTAGTGGTGCAGATAGAAGGGAGAGAGTTCCAAAGGCGAGCTAAAGAGGACATCAGGTGATTCCCAGCTGGATGTGTGGGTTTGTGTAGTTTAATGAGGTTTGGGAGCTGGACCTCAGGAGTCGGTCTGATTTGTGCATTTCAAAGGTGCTTGCTAGTGAGGGGCAGAGAGATAGGTTATGAATGAGTTTATGTGCTTGGATGAGTTGGGTACAAGTTAGTAAGTTAGGTAACTCTAGCCAATCTAATTGGTGGCGGGAATTGCAGTGGTGAGAAGAGGCTCTGTGACCTGCAGCAAACTGGATATTTTGTTATAACAAGATGAGAGTTTTTGTTTAGAGGGAAGATTGTAGGCTAGTGAGGATAGTTGCACCATATAATAGGGAAGGGCTAAGGTATGTATTGGCTAGTGTAATCCTGGTGGAGGGAGAGATAAAATGACTATGACGGTAAAGCTTACCGAGTTTTTTATGAGTTTTTTTGATATTTACATGTAGATGCTTGTCAAATTTTAATCGATCATCAATGGTTATTCCTAGTAATTTTGCTTCAGAGAACACTTCCGGAGGAGTATTATTTTTACTGGCGATTATGAAGGATTGTTTATCTATAGAAGAGGTTTTGGAGGCATTGAATAGCATAAGCTTTGTTTTGGTTGCATTAAAGGCCAGGTGGTTATCTAACATCCACTGCTCAGTAGTAGAGAATGCAGCTTTTGTAAGATTAAGAGTTGTGATGGAAGAGAAGGAACAGATTATAGTGGAATCGTCTGCATATTGAACAAGGCTTGAGTTTGGGATGGCTTGGTAAAAATCATTGACAAATATGTTAAATAGTAGGGGGCCTAGAATGGAACTTTGGGGGATGCCTGTGGATGTATTAAGGAAGGGTGAGGTAGCTTTTTTCCATTTAACTGCTTGTTCCCTGTTTGTGAGATAAGCTTGAGAACCACTGGGTAGAGGAAGGGGATAGGTTAAATTTAGAGAGTTTGGTAAGAAGGAGGTTGTGGGAAATAGTGTCAAATGCCTTAGCGAGGTCGAGGAAAAGAGTGGATACAAAGTGGCCAGAGTCCCGGGCTTTGTTGATTGTTTCTAGAAAGGAGAGGAGGGCAGTGGAGGTGCTATGACCTGGTCTAAAGCCATGTTTTGTGGGGGTAAGAAGGTGACTATTAATGAGATAGGATAAGAGTTGTTGGTGTACACACCTTTCGAGAAGCTTAGAAATAGGGGATAGAATGGCTATGGGGTAGAAGTTAGTAATGTTATTATTACTGCCACCTTTGTAGAGGGGAATGATAAAGGCTTTCTTCCAGAGTTGAGGGACCTGGCATTCTATGATGGACTGATTAATTAGTATACTAACAGGGAAGGCTATTTCTTATGCAGCTATCTTTAGGAATTAGGAGGGGATTTCATCAGGGGCATTGGAACCAGGCTTTAATTTTAGGAGAAGTTTTTTTACATTAGATGTGGAGATGGGTTTGAATGAGAAGGGTGGTGGTTGAGGACGAGGTAGTCAGGGGAGATGGGTTGGGTAAGGGTTGATGAGAGGCTACTGAATTGTTGGTGAAGGATGATGTTAGTTTGCTGATGGAGTCAATGAAAAAGGAGTTAAATTGAGTTGCTAAGTCCAGGTTGGTTGCATTTGGGTTGGGGCTAGGGTTTACTGTTTTACCAGAGTTGAGGAGAGATGAAATTCATTTCCAAAATAACTTGGGATTGGTATTGTGGTTAGTTTGGAGGGTAGTGAAATATACTTTGCAATCAGAGGCTATAAGTTTTTTGACTTTGTTTCATAATGTTTTATATTCAGTGAGGGTGACAGGGGTTTTATTTTTGAGGTATCGTGTCCAGGCTTTGTCGCGTAGATGCATGGTGGTTAAAGTGTTTTTGGTTACCTAGGGTATGGAGTTACTTTTTATACTTTTATTTTTTGGTGGGACAAATAAGTTGAGTAGATCTATGAAAGTGGTGTTGAAGTAGGAAAGAGCATTGTCTAAAGGAAGGGTTTTTAATGGGTTCCAGTTTGGGTTTTTTAGTGTGTTGGCGAAAGTTCAGGATTGAAGCTTTTTAAGCAGTGAGTAGAGGTGTAGGAGTGGTTTAGTTGTATAGAGGAGGAGAGGCGATGGGCAAAAGTGGGGAAATGGTCTGCTAGTGGGTCTGGGAGAATGCCACTGTCTGAGATATGGTGAGGATGGGATATCAGTATTGATGTTCTTAGCTGGTCTTGTGCTGGAGTTAATTAGTTGTGTAAATTTGTATAAGTTAATATTGAGAGAGTTGGTGGGGGATTGTATGGTGTCCTAGTTTATGTTAATATCAAACAGTTTTATGGTTTCATGGTTAATGTTGGTGGAGACCCAGGAGAGAATTTGCTCAAGGGATGAGATATTACCTCCAGGGGGAATATAGAGGGAGAGAACAAATTTTAGTTTATGCTTATTTAAGTGTAGTAGGGCTGGTATTGTTTCTACCTTGCCAAATTTAGGGAAGGGTTTAGTGTAAGGGGTAACTGAAAGAGATGCTGAGTAAAGTAGTGCTACGCCACCACCTTTTTTTGGTGTCCTGTCATTCCTTAGTATGTGATAGTTGGGTGGTATTAATTCTAAGTCTTTTATATGGGGCTTAAGCCAGGTTTCTCAGATGGAGAGAATATCAGGCTGGTTATGTAGAAGCCAGGCTTGAAGGGATTTTGTTACATAAGCTCTAAGCACTCAGAGCTGAGAAATGGAGGGGTTTACATTTTGTTTGGGGGGATGGGTTTGTGGATCTTGGCTTTTTGTGGTAGAGGGGCCTGGGTTTGGATGGATATCCCCAGAAAGAAGGATAGAGATGAAATATTGGAAGAGATGTTTGGTGAATTTGGGGTGTAATGTATGGGTTATGAGTTTTGTGGAGTTAAAGGTATGTTAATTAGGAGCAATGGATTTAGTGTTAAACAGGAGTCTATAGGGAAAGAGCATAGAAGTATTTAGGGTGTAAAGGTGAGGAGATATCAGGGTAGCAGTGTTATTGTGTTTTGTTTGGGATAATATAGTGGTGTGGAATGAGGGGGAGTGATTAGAATTGGTAAGTTGGGTGAGATAGTTTAGGGAAGTTAAGGTGATTAGGAATACTATTTCGATAAGTAGAGGTAGAGGTTTAAGTGTCATCTTATAAGATAAGATGGTAGGTTTAGGTGATTAATGACTGAAAAAAAATAATTGGTTGGTGAAGAGGAAAGGTATGGGTTGGTGGTAATATACTTTAATGAGGATTTTCTCAGCTATATACAGTTGTAATTTTGATGAACTGTTTGAGTGTAGTTTGTTCACTTTAAGAGATGTTTTAAGAGATTGTTCAACAAAAGAGCTCGATTGGTTCTTTCTTCGTTCTGACGAATAGCACAATTAAAGTGTTTTACGCAAAAAACTTATATTCTTCTCTGGTGCCTCTTGGTGTTTTTTTTTTGTTTTTGGTTCTAGTTCGTTTATACAGTAGCCGTTTTGCTGCTGTTTTGGTTTACTGTTTCCAAATAAACTTTGGCCATAGCAGTGATACATATAGAACTCTTCAGTGAGTTAAAAATAATACATTTACTGTACAGAATATTATTGCACAAAATTCTTTTAGTATTTATGTGTGCAATGTAATGGACAGTGTCTTGAAATGTACTAAATGAGTAATCTACACGTCCACTATGAATAACTATGTCTGATTTAATCAACACTTTATTAGTCAATCCCAAAACATCTACAATCTTGGGAGGCCACTAATCAAAACAGCAATACTCCTTAGGTTGTAAAACAAACAAAAAAAAAAATTTTTTGCAGGGGTGGGTAACTTCCCCTGAACCCTTGACATGGGGTTAAGCCATCAAACCCCAGAAGTATATTTCTCTGAGATTGTACAAACTTGAAAAAGAAGGAGAAAGCGAGGAAACTGCAACTCACACATTCTCACGTCATTGAGTATAGCTGCCATGAGAGGATGCCACACACACATTCTCACTTCATTGAGTCTAGCTGCCATGAGATGATGCCACTCATACATTCTCACGTCATTGACTCTAGCTGCCATGAGATGATGCCACACACACATTCTCACGTCATTGAGTCTAGCTGCCATGAGAGGATGCCAGCAATCTTTTCGGTTTGACGTTCTGTAAGTCACATAAGTGTGTGACAAACAGTAGAGCTCCCATAAATACAGTAGATTAGTAAATGCATGTTTGTACAACACATTTTAGAAAATTGTTACAAACATGCAGATCAGGATACTAAATTTTTGTCACATTGTTTTATGTAAGGGAACCCACATCACATGGCTGGTGGGGATCTCTGAAATCATTAAAAATTTTAAGCCAGATTCATAAAGCTCCTCACAGACAGCCTTAGTACAGAAGCCACTTTGTGCAAAGAAAGGAGGGAATGTATAGTATCAGAAGGTCATACCACATGTAGCACTGTAGACCATACATTTGTAATCATACTGCTATAGGGAAGAACCATAAAATTCAGATGCAATGTTAAGCAAAACGTCACAGTAAGAAGACCAGAGGGCACTGACATTGCCATATGGAAGATGAGTTTACAGGGAAGTGAAATACAACCCTGATATATGTGTGATTATGAAAGTTACCATACGCCTATTGCATAACATCATATCCTGAATGTTAATGAAGACATGGGGAGTGTAAACAGACTAATACGAGGTGGTTCAAAGGCATCATATTGTCATGTACAAGGCATCATATTAATGTGGTTTACTACTGAAATTCCGAATCTGCTTCGGTCGACCGTTCAGAATGTCGACTAGAAATGCTGACTTCAGAAATTCGAAACAGCAACCAGGACGAAAATCAATACATCAACATCTGTACTTCGATTTATTCAACATAGCAGAAGGTGATGTCACTCACCTTCTGCTATGAACATTAACGTAATGTTATGTTTTCTACAGTCAATGGTACATTAATTCTACTATTTTGCAGGGTGGCTACACCCCCCCACATCCCCTGCACATTAAGTATACCAACTCCATGATTGCACTACAGTGAGGAAATGGGCTAATTCCCTGTTCTTCACTGAACCACAATATATATATGGTTCCCTATCAGAAGCCTGAAACACTATAAGCCTGAAAATCAAAATCCTGAAACCAAAAGCCTGAAAATTCAAAATCCCGAAAACCCAAAATCCTGAAACTCAAAATCCTGAAAACACAAAATGGACATACTGACATCATTGTGGCTTTGCTATTGTTAGCCCTGTGGTGTTAGGTCATGCGTTGGGTTCAGGTCAGCATGCGGTTGGTTTTATGTTAGGGTTAGGGTTTTTTAAGTGAGTTAGGGTTTAGGGCCAGGTTAGGCATGTATGCAATAGTGACAAATATTGGGGTTAGGGGCGGTTTAAGTGAGTTAGGGTTAGGGGTCAGGTGAGTGTGCGATAGTGACGGACCTTAGGGTTAGGGTTAGGGTCAGGGTCAGTTGGTAGATATTAGTGTCTTTATAGTGACATATTAGCATTATTTGTGTTTTCAGGATTTTGAGTTTCAGGATTTTGGGTTTTCGGATTTTGAATTTTCAGGCTTTTGGTTTCAGGATTTTGATTTTCAGGCTTATAGTGTTTCAGGCTTCTGATAGGAACTATATATATATATATATATATATATATATATATATATATATATATATATATATATATTTATACACACAGACACATATATACACACATACACACATGTATGACATGTAGTGACTGTGTCTGTCTTTGACAGGTGTACTTTTAACATCCCTGATCTTCCAGGTCATATATAGAGTGCACTAAACCAAACTGCTTGGCAGTACTACATGAATATCAGGTACAGAGAGTATGCTGAGCATCAGCAAAACACCAAGTATGCAAATTTCCGGTGACTGGAGCCATGCCTGTGTTACAAACAGACTTGAGTATTGGTATATACACCAATTCACTGCAAGGCCTCTGTTTCATTGTTCCTACACTTCAGTTAGTTGCAAAAAATACTTATGAACACTTATCTAGCATCAGTCAAATCTGCTGCTGTTAGAGGAATGCAACTTCTAAGCTTTTAGATCTGTGTCCCTTCATACTGTAATGATGGGTGTATATTAGCTAAAGAAGTGATTTGACCTTATGTATAGGTGGTGACAGTGCTGTAAAGACCCAGACTGTTGTCTTTAGTGCCAGCTTGTATGCTGGCACTCAGAATGTGTGCAGCTTTTTCAATCCTATATCAAAGGTGTCCTTGATAACAATCATAGTGTAGTTGTCTTATAACACAGGTATATTTGTCTGTCTGTGCCATGTTGTTCATGACACAGTTACTGTACCCTATGAGCTGTGTTATCCTGGGTACATGGCATGTGTGCTCACTGCATCACTACACATACAGTACACTGCTCCTTATCCCATAGGCTTAGTCACTCTATGTGATAGTACTCTATGTAAGCGCAGGTTACTCACATCATCCTAGTAGGGCTGCTGTGCCCTGAGCTGTGTTGTCATGGGTACATGGCATATGTGCCCACTGCATCACTACACATACAGTGCACTGCTCATTAGCCCATAGGCTCAGTCACTCTATGTGATAGTACTCTATGTAAGCGCAGGTTACCCACACCATCCTAGTAGGGCTGCTGTGCCCTGAGCTGTGTTGTCCTGGGTACATGGCATATGTGTTCACTGCATCCCTACACATACAATGCACTGCTCCTTATCCCATAGGCTCAGTCACTCTATGTGGTAGTACTCTATGTAAGTGCAGGTTACTCACATCATCCTAGTAGGGCTGCTGTGCCCTGACCTGTGTTGTCCTGGGTACATGGCATATGTGCCCACTGCATCACTACACATACAGTGCACTGCTCATTAGCCCATAGGCTCAGTCACTCTATGTGATAGTACTCTGTGTAAGTGCAGGTTACCCACATTGCCCTAGTAGGGCTGCTGTGCCCTGAGCTGTGTTGTCCTGGGTACATAGCATATGTGCCCACTGCATCACTATATATACAGTGCACTGCTCATTAGCCCATAGGCTCAGTCACTCTATGTGATAGTACTCTGTGTAAGTGCAGGTTACCCACATCACCCTAGTAGGGCTGCTGTGCCCTGAGCTGTGTTGTTCTGGGTACATGGCATATGTGCCCACTGCATCACTACACATACAATGCACTGCTCCTTATCCCATAGGCTCAGTCATTCTATGTGATAGTACTCTGTGTAAATGCATGTTAGCCACATCACCCTAGTATGGCTGCTGTGCCCTTAGCTATCCATTTCATTGCTCATGAATTTTGAACAAAGCTAAATATACTGCAGCATCAATGGCTGAAAAGTATGGATAGTTTTAAATATTGTTCTAATTCATTGAAAAGGTTAACAGAGCAACAGGTTTTACATCAACATACATTTTCTTAACAATAAGAAGTATGAAACTGTAATTTCTAGCATTATTTACTAAATGTAATCCTCAGTGATTTATCAGAAAATCAAATATTTTATGAGGGAAAGAGAAAAAATGAAGTAAAATCACGGAAGTTCTGCAAAATCAGGGACAGTTAAGAGGTAAGGCTGTACCTGTATTGGTGCTTATTGTGTGCAGTGATGTAAGGATCCTTAAGGGTGCCCATGCCTTTATGTGACTAAGAAGAACACCCTAGAAGTCTTGTCTGACTGTCTCCATTGCTGCTTGAAGATGACACTTGGCCATGTTGTTCCTGTAAGGATTTGGACTCAGCATGCGTTCTGTTGCAGTGTTACATTGTGTGCATGTCCAGTACACCCGTTACACTGGCATTCAGTACATTCATTGAGATGATGATACCTTTAGGAATCACAGACTGATAGTGCCACATACCACTGCAGAGTGCTTTGCTTGTCCTGAGATCAAGGTGAGAGGTCATCTGTGGTTAGAAACTGTGTTCCAAATGTTTCCTGTATTTGTAGAGTAACACCCTTTGACTGTACATTTGATTTAATGAAATCTACCTTTTGCTCTTAATTTTTTGTTGCATTCCTAACCAATATTAATTATTTATTAGATTTTGATTTTTCATTTTTTTACGTTTTGGGAATCTGATTCTAGTTATTCTTTGACATATGAGCTGATGTTATTTATTTATAATATAAGGGGCTGGCAGACTGTGGTAGTCGTCCACATGTTCAAAAAGGGGGACTGGACAGTGTATTGCACTTATAGAAAGATCACATTTCTGAGCTTCCCTGGAATAATATGCCAGGGTACTAGGAACTGATTTAGGAGGAACAGTGCAGACTCTATCATGGACATGAAATAGCCGATCAGATTTCTGTCCTTAAATAGATATTGGAGGAGTCATGGGAGTTTGATAATACTATCTATACTGTCTGTGGACTTAGGAAGGCATGTAAATACATGCCCTGGAATGGCTTGGGGAATGTGCCACAACAGTGTTATGTCCCAGGGCAATTGATGAGGGCTATTCAGTTCCTTTATCTTTAGGGTGAGATTTGTGCCCACATTTTTGGCATTAAGTCAGACATATTCTTGGTGAGTGTAGGACTCTGCCAAAGTTGTGTCTTGCCTGCCTTCCTGCTTGTAATTTTCACGGACAGATTATCAGGGCACAGTCAAGGCCTGAATAATAGCTAGTTTGGGGACATGAAGGTGGCATCTTTGCTGCTTACAGGTGGCAGCATCCTCAAGTGACTGTGATCTCCAGTGTCACTGAAGTGATTGGAATGAAAATCAGCCCCTTCAAATGACAGGTCAGGACTATGTCTCACAAAGGATGGCCTTCTTTAAAGGCAAAGGTAGGTGCGACTGGAGCAGATAGATGCAGTGGTAGCAGTGCTACTACAGGTATCTTACTGGACTGTAGTAATGTAGTGAGGACCAAGTCATGGGATGAAACTCTCAGTTTACCATTCTTTGTCTCTTGTTTCTCCTTTGGTCATGAGCTCTGAAGAGTGACTGATAGGATGACATTTGAGCTACAAGTGGTAGAAATTAGGCTCCTTCACAATGTAGCTGAGTGGAGTCTCACTCCTCTGTGATAAAGCTCATCAAACCGGAGAGATGTCAGAGTACAGTTACTGCTGAATTGTACTGATATAAATCAGTTTAGGTGTTTCGACACTGTGAAGATGCCCCCAGGTGCCATCCACAGAAGATGCACCTGGCATCACCTACTGGGAGGAGGTCCAGTGACACAGACAGGGCACAGTGCAGAAGTTATACATCTTAACTGGTTTGGGAACACTTGGGGATCTCACAGGATAAGTTAAAGACTGTCATGAGTGACACTAAGTCTGGTTTTCCCTGCTTAGCTTGCTACTACTGTGACCCTCACAAACACAAAAAGTTAAGAAAATGGATAGATGGATGGATTTATGGATGTATTTATTTGCTATTATATAACAGTCTGGCTTTATTTTCCATTGGACTTGAGCAGAAGCCTTCTGCTTTTATTTGCAATTAGAAATCTTCTGTGAACATCCTACATAATGGGGGCTTTTGTCTGAATTCACCTAAATATCTCATGTTTGTAAAAATTTTGCCTCACATCTCTGAAGAAGTATAAATCCTGTGATGAAAGTAAAACTGTGCAACAAACTAATTCTACTGAGTGATTGTTAAGATATACAGCTTTTGATCACATATAAAAGCTAGCTTCATTTATTGTGTTGTGCATACATGTTTGCCTATTGCTTCAAGAACTGAGGCAAAAAAATCTAGGATAAAGGTCCGGAATCACGGAACCTTTTCAAAAAGGTACTAGCTGGTTAGTAAGTAGTCAGAATTAGCAAATTAGTATTACTATTAATTTTTAATAACCGGTATGATTTATCCTGATACAGACGTTAAGAAGAATAGGGTGAAATTCAAAGGTAAAATTGTGAACATAACTGAAGATCATGGACAGCTAACAAGTACATAACCATATTTTACTTCCATGATGTGTAACTAAATTTGACAGGAGGTTTGCATACTGTCTTTTGATGTTCACATCATACTATTTAAATATTTGTGCATTCCAGCGAAGCTGTCTAAAACTGATTCATCCTGGATCAGAACACACTTCTGGTTATCACATTTTGAATTAATATAAAACACATTCTTTTGTTTTTGTGTTTAAACTTATCACAGAATTTCTTCAGTTTGAGATTCCACATTGTTGTCAGTTTGACTGCGGGATTCATGAGGCTTTATTTTAATTTATAGTTTAATTCCACGTCAGTTTAATTAAGACGTAGCATTTCATTTAGTGTAAAGTCTTGCTCTGGTCTGTTCATATAAATGGGTGGGTTGAACCTTTGATATTTTGATTAGCAAACAAATGCATCATTATTTCAGACTGCTTTCTGTTTTAGTTCAGTTATATATTATGGAAAAGAAGTAGAAACAGAACTTTACTTGTAGGTTTGTTAAATTGAGAGAATGATGGCATTTTTAATATAAACTGCAGAGTTATTTTTGGAAACTGTCACCCACTCTCCCCCACACTGCAGTTCCTTTGATGTCAGATAGCTTGGCCTGTGAAGTTGCCTTAAATCACAAACAGAATCACAGTTCAAAGTGTTGCCGAGTTCCACATGAAGGACTGATTTTGAATAAAGAATAAACTGATTTGCTAGTGGCAGTAACTGACCTGCTTTTGCAACTTGTTTGAGCACTGGCTTAAGCTCTGTGTTTCTGTCATGCAGAGGTCATTTTCTTGCTGTTGTGCAGTAAAGACAGGGACATCTGGGTGTACCAGCAGAGTACCATAGAGGTTAGAGCTGGACAGTTCCTTTAGAATGTTATGTATAAGGAGCGTTACAAGAACTCAGAAAGGAAAAATAAAATGTTTTTTTTCTGATGACAGAAAGATATGTACTAAAGTAAAGAAAGGATATACAGAACAGACCTGGCAAGATTAGAAAATGGTTTATAACACTTGCCACATAAATGCAGTGTACAAAATACAAAGCAGTACACTTGGGAAGCAGCAGCTTGCATAAAGGAGTACACATTTGGAGAGGAATCACTGACAAAAACAGAAGTAGAGTAGAACATTGGATACTAAAGGTAAATAAACAATGTGACAATGGTGCGAAAAAGGCAGAGTACAGGCATGTAAAGAGCGAAGGCGACCAACAGAAAACAAAATATTGTTATACCTCTATATAGACAGCTGGTAGAATTCTATCTGGAACAGTGAAAAAGGGGGGAAAAAACAGTTACCAAAAAGCAAGGTGGAAAAACACACTAAAACAAAAAAATAATGCATACGAACTAAATGGAGTCATGGTCAAACATTTAGTGCTTTTGTCTTCATCTGCTTGCAAATTAGTGGTTTGCATGGTAATTTGCTACATGACAATCTTTGTGGTAATATTCATAAAAAGAACCTACATCCCTACAGAGCCAGAATACTGTTACAAATAGAACCAAAAAATTAATGCACTTGAATAAATGCAGTCGCCGTCAAACTTTTAGCACTTTCATCTTCATAAGAAATACATTACCACTCCAGAAAGCTTACTGCCAAAACAATCACTGTTAATGTGGACACAGCACAGAAGAACATACTTTGGTTTAAAAGGAAAACCATTTTGGCATATTTTAATATTAGAATGAAGCATACCTTTCAACCTTTAAGTGCAAGAAATCTGGACAAAGCCCAACAAAATGGGAGGACAAATGCCCAAAAATAGGGACATATTTTAAATATTACTCTTGGAAACTTAGAAGGTTTTTAGAATAACAGGATTTGATTTAACATACATTTTCTGAAGGATTTGAAATCTGAAACTCAGATGTATTTCATTATTTAGTGACTTCAGTCCTCAGATCATCCCAGTGATTTGCAAGAAAACTGCAAATTTTATGAGGAACAGATCAAAAATATGAGCCAAAAATCTGGACATTCTGTGAAAATCTGGACAGTTGAGAGGTATGAAACATAACATTCAGTTGTATAAACTGCAGTAAAAGTTAGCCAATGCAAGATATTTCTAGATTGTCTTGTACTGGTTTATTTGTCAGGTTTGCTGCTTGTAAATAAACTGCTTAAACAAACGCCTGTCAGCAAGAAAAGTGCAATTTAATGTGCATTGCTTCTGATATGTACTTAGAAAGGCTTAGGAAAGATGCATTCTCAGTGCAGGAATTAGAAGATTGAAGAATAATTGCTCTTTGGGTTATTAAATAATTATGGTGAAGATTACAGTAATTACCATTTTCCGTACAGCAAAAAGGCTTGTGGTGCGGGTTTTTATTTATTCATCCCACACCCATCACTTAGTTGGAGGATATGAAAGTGAGAGTGACTGTTATAAATAAAGATGAAATATTAGAGCACTGCTGATTGTAGACGCTTATGGCTACATTTCATTATTTTACTGGCTGTAACTGAAAAGCTTACTGAATGCTTTTCCTCAGTCATTCCCCTGTCACTGTCCTGTGAAATATAATTGGATGTGACAGAACAGTAGTGTAATAAAGCAGACTAAGAAATTAATTTTGCACTGAGAAATTGATGACATTGTAGTCAATGTCTGTACTGACTCTTGGCATGGATTAATGACTGTAAATCCAGGTCTGCAACCTCACATCCCTCCTACAAGCACTACAGAAAGAATAGAATATCTGTTTGTTTCGGTTCTCCTCCGGTGATGATGTCATTACCACTGGTGCTGGCCTTTTCACCTCTCAGAAAGTTTCATTACAGTCAAACCCCCTCCCCACCATCAAAAATCACAGGATCTGTCAAAGGGAATGCAAGGGTCTGCTGTTTAGCCAAGGTTGTGTCAGGCTGTCCTCTCATGACACCTTTTGCAAATAGCAGATTACTCCTGTCTGCCTTGCCAATCTTTCTGAGGAAAAGTGCCTTCAGAATTAATTAGCCTCTGGTTACAGAAGCATTTATTTTCACTGAAGTCTGTCTGTTGCCCATAATTAGATTGCTTGTCCCTAGGTGAGCTGTAGACCTTTCAATTGCAGTAAGCATTAGATGTGATCTGCTAACTACCATATCAAGGAATATGTCCTGCTGGACTGATGTCAAGAGTTGTTCTGAGTGGCAGGGAGTAACAATTAAGGTTTCTGTCACTTGTCTAGCAATTCTGTAAATCTGAATTTAGCTGGACTATGGCTACATTTATGTGAATTTGGAGTTAGTTGGTCCGGTGGGGAGCTGCAACTTTCAAAAATCACCCTTACACAGACTTATTTCAGAGATGTTCTGTGAGCTGTCAAGCACAACATCCGACTGTGACTCACAATGCATAGCACAATTTGACATTCACCTCTGCTGATTTTAGGATATGGTGACTATGAGAATATCTCACGCTGTATCTTTAAATAGAGTCATAACATTTTGAGATACCTTTACAGTATTATGAGAACATTTTGCCTAAGTTTATTACAATTTAGTTACTTATATTGTAAATAAAAAGGACAGAGAGACATACTTTATAAAGACTAATTATTTAATCCCACAGATCAGGACATGTAGACATTTTACTTTGTAGCTTCAGTGCTTCAGTGCCTATGATGTTGCACTCTTAGTTTTGCAAATTATTGCCATTCTGACCTCCCCAAACAAACACTCAGTATTAGCATCATACTGTTAACTTCCTAGAATACTGTGGACAAATTTAGGACCCCACTCAACAGGAACCTGAAAGATGACTTTCAGACCATGCCCCAAGTGTGAACAAACCGTTGTCACCTGCTGTTTATGCTCCTTCTTGATACCCAGATATGGTACTTTCTGCATTGTGTCTTGCACAAATAAACTCGGTTAGATACTTTCATATATACTACAGTTTTTTGCTCTACTCACTCTAGCTAGACTCCAGGATCAAACGTAGTTTGCTAACACTGAAATCAATCCAACGTTAGAATAGTAATGAAATTCTCCCTGCTTCCTTATCTCTTTCCTGGTCATGACTGAAACAAACATAAAAAGGGCACTATATTGTCCAATTAAAAATTGATAAGCATACTCTCTTGTCAGTGAGAAACTATTCCATTTATTTATTTATTTATTTGCATTTAGTTATCAGGAAGGTTTGTGTGAGCCATGCAATTTCAGTGGAGGTCTGGAGAGAAAAGCTCAGAAAACATATTTACTGAAAGCAAAACACAGAAGAACATGCTTTGTGAGTACAAACATTATTTGAAATGAGTTTATAATTATTTATCTAAGGCACTTTTCATCTAATCACAAATCGTCCAAAATAATTAATCTAATACACATTTAATCAAAAGCAGACATGGTCAAACCACACTACATCTAAAACTTCATATATAGCAAATACGTTTTCAAAATTCTTTCTTTAGCAGGGGGCAAGCCCCCCCTGCACCACCCATTTGAGGGGGCTTTACCCCCCTCCCCCCACACACACCCTTAATTAAATATCCTAACTCCAGAATTGTACAGCCATGGAGGAAAAGAGCAAACTTTTTCCACAGTGAATCACTACAGGCACAAAAAGAAAAACTTCTAGAGACAGAGCTTCAGCTTTACAGTGGGCATTACCAAGTCACAAATACTGATTGATGCTCATTTGCATTGCAATTTCTGTGATCGAAAATCATATCAGCAGTCATTTTTGTAGATAAAATGTTTCATAGATAAAATGTACTACACCCATTTGAAATGCAGCGGTGATCACAGATTTTACATATGCTAGGTATTTAGGTGAACAAAACAAGTAGCAGTTGCCAAATAAGGAAAAGTAAAAACAAGGCAGGGGAATTGCAGTAGAGAAAGCAGTTAGGGTACGCCAGCTATAGAAGAAAGGGTACAGGAGTACAAGAAGGGATCAAGAGCTAACGGTTGACAGACAGTCCCGCTGAAATGTGTAAAGATCTAGGGGATTGAGTGCAAAAATGGTTGGGGGGGTTGCATTATTAATCTACTTGATCTAGGTTGCAGAAACAAAGAGATTAAGGATTCTCATCAACAGCTATGAAAAGAGCAAACTTGAGGCATTTTCTAACCAGCACCAACCAGACGCTCTTATGGTATCATAAACTTTGCTTAAGCCTTATTTACCTGAGTCAGTCCAGTAGATGCATATGGTTTGCCATGCCACTGGCAACCTGAATTTAGTTAGCATTGCTATGAAAGGCTGATCAGGGGTGGGACTGTGTGCAATGCAGCTGATAGCCAGCCGTCCTCTCTAAGGTGCCACTAGTAAGAGCCCCAGGAAAGAGAAAATAGCAGGTATGAGATGAGTTCCCCCATGGCAACCTGGAACTTAGATTGTAGGGTGTTGTAGAAAAACAACTATGCCAGATATAGTATGTTTCCATTGGATACAGAAAAAAAAATTTTTCTTCCACACCCTCCAGGTTCATGGATGAATTATTATTGCCTTTTCAATGGCCACTTCAGATTCAGAAATAGGTAAGGAGCTTGGTCTTAGCCATTAAATGGCTTTGTGTATCCTTAAATGACTTCTATCATATCATGCTTATCTATGGTCCTGATTGAATCCTGACAGAAATTTTACTTTGCAACACCCAGAGTAATTGTAATAAAAGCCTTCCGCCTCTCTTCCCTCAAAATGTCCACATTCTGAAGGCAGTCCTGATCTCTGTGGGAGATGTCTGCTCTCTAAGGAAGGGTATCACTATTGCTTGTGACTTTAATTTAAAGTGGCTAGTAAATGTAATTTTTTGGCCTGATTTGCATGCCTTCCAGTTGACCATTGGCTCCTCTGTATTGCTGCTTCTGTAGCTACTTTTACTTAATATATCCAGTGCTGTCCCTCACTCTGGCACCACACCAAAGGAGGGTTGGGAAGGGGTGACAGGGCAGAACAGAGCAGAGCAGTTAACAGCATCAGTCCGACAGGCCAGGGGATTTTTTTGCATACCATCATCATGCAAAGTAACTGTTACTGATGTCATATGTATCACCACACATCATCTTAATTCTGCCTCCCTTTGAATGCCAAACTGCTAATGACAATCTGCTTTAAAATTTTGGTTTTGTCCCAGTTGCAGAGGATGTGGCCAACCGTAGGCAGAGACACCTACTCTCTTTCTCACATCTGGACTGGGCTATCCACCAAAAACAACAAAGTAGACTGCCACATTGTCTGGATCTCACTTAATTAATGATTGAAGCCTTCCTACCTTACTCTGTCATGTTAAATCTTTCCTTGCCAGATGGTTTATTAACCAATAGTTAAAATGGGAAATTCTTCCTGGACTTATGATTTGTGACCACTGCTCTTCTACTAGGCTAGTAAAAGAGTTTGCTGGCCCATGTCCAAAGCTGCAGAGAATTATTCCAGACCTCAGAGGATGCCCTTCTCAATTATTGCTTCACCTTCATCTGCATGCAAAACTGAGATTGCTGGAGAGACTCAGACATCTTCAGCTCCACTTTCTCTCAGCTGTTCTTTGAGGTAATGAGGAGTTAAAGGTTTACCGCCAAAAACTGGTAAGATTAAAGACAAAAACTTCAAAGAACAAGCAAGTGTGTGATCATCCATTAAACAAGGGGCAGCGTCACAGGCTGCAAAATGTCTGCAAGAAGAAAGCTGGGAAGCAAAAGCTGTCCTTTGCCAAATCCTTTCTCACCCCAAACATGGGTGGTCCAAATTTTCTTTTGTGAGAAATCATCCAACTTAAAAACAGGAGTTAAGAAACTACAGATGTCTGTCATACTCACAACTGCAGCAGCTGCTATCCTAAAAGGCAATTAAGCTCACCCAGTGTGTCAATGCTGGCATATAAGTTCCAGCCTCACAAAAGGATTACATCATGGTACTCCCCTTCCCTACTTCCAATCTTAGAAAGTAGATGCTTTGCAAGTCAGCTATCTTTCTCATGTGTCTTCCATACTCTGATGCCCTACTGGTAAATGGCTCGTACTTTACAGTCATATGAACTGGCACTGAGGCCATTGCTGCCCATTGTCTTTTATTACGACAATGTGTCTTCTTCTAGTAAGATGATGAGCAACAGGAATCCTGCTATTATTATTATTCTAGTCCCTAAATCTGGTGATACTGAGCTAATTATCAATTTTGAGCTGCAGGGCTAGTCACCGTCATTGCTTTCCATTCTACGCAAACTGCTAAAATAAAAATCAAGGATGCAAACGCCTCAACAGAATTTCACCTTAGTGCCAGTCTCTGAAAATATGAGACAGAGTGGATTCTGGCCTGGTACAGCACACTGACATTGTCTGGAGCATGGTTATGGGTCTATTGTGTATCAGAACAAAAGCTTAGTGACAGAGCCTGTAAATATGAGCCTTACAAGGCCATTTGGTTCAGTTAACCACTATCTATTTTAGTGTATTTCGTGTGTCAGGCTTTTGGTGTCAGCGATGTGGGTGTCGGTGTTGTGAGCTGTCGGTCTTCTGTAGGGGATCCACACACACACACACATATATATATATATATATATATATATATATATATATATATATATATATATATATATATATATATATATATTGGTCCCCAAAAGCTCGACGTTCATATGGCTGAGACCATATGATCAAACTTTTAAAAGTTTGAACGGTCTGAATGGGGATCTCCATAGAGCGTGGAACAGGAAGATTTCCCTTTGCCACATGGAGAGGGTATGGTGGGCTTGCCCCCCTGCTAGCACTGTTTAGGTTTTTTGTTTTTTTTTTAATTTATCTTTTTTCACATTGTCAAACATTCAAATGTTCGATCATATGGTCTCGGCCATATGAAAGTCAAACATCTGAATGTTTGATTATGTGAAGTAGACCCATATATATATATATATATATATATATATATATATATGGGTCTACTTCAGAATGTCAGCCGTTCAGAATGACGACTTTCATATGGCCGACACCATATGTTCGACATTCCGAAAGACAGACATCCTGAAATAGCACCATCTACCTACCTGTAAACACAGTAAAACTGTGTTATGCAGGGGGGGCAAGCCCCCCTGCACCCCCCACACCCCCTGCTACTTAAATATTCTTACTCTGAGATCACACTACAGTGCAGGAAAGGGGAATCTCCCAGTCCTGCACTGTAGCGGGATCTCCGCTATCATTTGTTGGCCTTTCAAACGTTCGTTCATATGGTGTCGGCCATATGAGTTTTGAACATTTGAAAGTTCGAACAAATGAAGGGCTCCCATATATATGTATATTTAGTATTGCAAACCACAGATCACATTATCTCTGCAGAGTTATACTGAAAACAACTTCATTTTCACCATTCAGAAATCCAGAGCAGTGACTGCAGTTGCTTTTAGTTAAAACTCATGTTAAGGGATTGAGAGAAAAATTACTGTGATGTTATCTTGTTATTTTCTACTGCTCCTGATCTCTTGTGAATATCATACCTCCCTCCTCTTTGGCCCTACAGGCACATTTCCTCCCTCAGAAGGGACAGTCTTATGACCACTTTGCTTCTGTTGGGGCACCTTCCATAGGGATCAGAAGTTTTCTAGTGTTCACCTCTGGACATGCCCACTGCATCACAAGGTATGGGCATGCTTCACTTCCCAGCAAGCTCTGCTAGTACCTTTCAAGACATATGCTGGCATTCAGAAAGAATCCCACCTATTTCTATGATTGAGGAAAATACGATTCAGAGACGTTAGCTGCAATGAAGAAACACCTCAATATTAGCTAATTTGCATGCCTCTAAATCACTGGCAATTAGTGCTAGTGCATATGAGCACTTTCCAGCTTTAAGCACCTCTAGAGGCCCATGTATTGCAGACACACATACAAACACACACACATCAACACATGCATAAAGGTACATTTTACCTGTTCCTGAGTTGGTAGAATGTCCATGAAGTATCCTGTTTATTTTGTCCCTGTTCCTTATAGATCACAGATGAGTACACACAGTCAGTAATGACTGACATTAGTTTCATTCTTTTTATTGCTCTATTAACTTTTTAAGTGACTAATATTTAAAGATCTTCCTAGTAGCTTTGGTGTTCCTCCCATCTTTGTCTGGAAGTCTTCAGCTCAGCCATTTAGAGTTATTATGACCCACCCAAACGAACACACACCCATCTTTTACAACTGCCCTGTCCCGAATTTTGCCCCTGCTCTGTTCCTTGTAATTCACTGAGCATTAAAGTCAGTTGATAATGCCAGTATTCCAGCAGTGGAAGGCTACTTTGAGTTCCACACATTTAGACCAACAATAACACCGAAAGGGGATAAAGGTGGAGGTGTCTCAATTTATGTTAGCAGAAAATACAGATCTAGGTTGATTAAACGGGTTAGTGCCCTAGAGTTCATCCACATAAAATCTCCATAAACAAAATAGCCTACCACAGTTATGTACCATGTACTGGCCTGCTACAGGTCACCCTCAATGACCCAAGAAGCTCAGAACTCTTACCTAGAAGTATTAGAGGCACACATCATCCAACTAAATACCCTATTCATGGGAGACTTTAAATAACCTTTTATAAACTGGAAAATGTACACTGCCTCTAACTCACAGGCACAATGTTTCCTGGACTTTTTCAACACAAACACCCTGGACCAGATAGTGCACTCTCCATCCAGAGGATCGAGCATATTGGACCTAGTTTCACCAACATGGGGATTGTAGAACCCCCCCCCTGAGTCATGTCCTCATTGGTAAAGTCAGACCATAAAGCTGTCTCCCTTGAAATTAAAATTCAATCCAGAAAACCCAACTAAACCCTTACGGGGTTAGGAACTACACTAAAGCAAATTTCTTCCTATTAAGCAACGGTTTGTCAAAATTCATGGTTCCCCCAAACCCAGAGAACACAGCTAGCTATGCAGAGTTATTTACAGAAACCCTGTATAAACATATAAATGGCTGCACTGAGGCTGCCAAATCTACCAGAAGAAAGCTCAGTCTAACGCCAAAAACAAACCACACTGGTGGAATCCTTACCTTAACAGGTTATATAATAAAAGAAAAAATTCACGGCCAAAATCAGAAATAACAACTGTTACAGAGACAAGAACTCTCTGATTCAAGTAAACAAGAAACTAAGAGGTCTAATAAAGTCCAACAAGGCCAATTACAAGGTCAGGATAGTCTCTCTGGCTAAGGGCAATCACAAGGCCTTCTTCAGTTATGTCTGGAATCTTAAAGGTAATACTCAGCAGTGTGCAGAACTGGTGGTAAATGGCACAACCTTCACTGACCAGGGTGATTTAGCAAATCTATGGCTGATAAATTTAGCTTTAACTTCAGCCCACAATCCCTCCCCACTACCCCTTGTAAAATCCCTTCAAATATATCCCCCCATCTATCAACAGGGAGCAGGTTCTGGAAATACTCATTAAGGCAAAAAAACACTGCTTTAATGGGATTTGACAATATACCTGATTGCCTCCTAAATCACCTAAAACATGACCTAGCAGGACCTCCTGAAGCATTCTTGAACTATAATCTCAAAACAGATTATGTGCTAGGTGAATGGAGGGTTGCAATGGTCATCCCCTGTTCATAGGAGTGGATCATCGTCTGGCCCTGGGAACTACAGACCCATCACTCTGTCAAGTCTAATATGCAAAGCCATGGAAAAAAAATATCTGGAAATGATCAGCAAGGACACTGATAACCTACAGAAACTGGACCCATCCCAGTTTGGCTTTGTTAAGGGAAAGTCTTCTCTACTTAACCTGGTAGACTTCTTTGAGAGGGTCACCATGGCTATAGATGAGAGGAAAACGGTGCATACCATCTACTTTCACCTGGCTAAGGTGTTCGATACAATACCCCACTCATGTATTTCTGACAAACTCTCACAACTAGGCATAAATGCTTAAATAACTTGCTGGATTGCCAACTGGCTCGCAGATAGACCCCAAGAAGTCAGTTTCAGTGAGACCACCTCCATCAAGAGACTGGTCACCAGCAGAGTACTCAAGGGCTCTGT
>NC_056747.1:1106705865-1106718365 GCF_019279795.1 Protopterus annectens
ATATACAGGCAACTACATACTATTGCAAAATTTGCAAAGTGTTCTGGAGGATGTAAGAAGTTTTAAGCATAGTAGCAGGCATTTACATTTAAAAATCTGATATATATTTAGGGATGTAAACAAATATTGTGGATAATATTTGAAAAAGGGACCGTGTGAGTGTGGTCCAGCTGAAGTAAAAGCACCATTAAAAATAATTTTACAGTTTTATGAATATTCACGGATATGTTGCAGTTAAAAAGAAACTATACAGACAAGCACACATCTATCTACTCACATCCATCCATAACCTAATTGTCTAACTCCAAATTTGTTCTTACTCAAACTTATATCCTCACCTCTTCAAACTTTCTTTTTCATTAGTCAAACCTAATAACTGATCCTCCTCTATACTTTCCACCTGCACCCTTCTGTCCATTCACACCTCTCTCTCCACTCTGCTTATAAAACACCTCTGAATAGTACTATGATATTATATTTCCTCAGCATAATACCTTTAAAGTACACTAATTTAATCACTTGACTAGTCTGTGACATTATTACTACTATAAATCTGTATATATTATGCATTTGCAGTCCTTCAGTTATTGTATATTACTGTTTTGTGATTATTGCTTGGACATTCTACTGCTTCATTTTTTATGTATTATTTTAGATTGTATGTACTGTTGAGTGTGTGGAGTCTTATTTTACATTTTATGAACTGTTGTGTTTGTGAAGCTTTTCTCCGTGGGCCTCCACTGAAAATGGGTTTGCTTGGCCCAGTGGACTTTCCTCCCGGTAAACAAATGCCAATAAATAAATAAGTAAACAAGTACATACCACTGCAAAATATACAAAGTGTTCTGGAGGGCATGTGAAGTTACAGCATAGTTGGAGACATACTTACATAAAACTATTTGGTGTATTATTAGGCATGTAAACAAACAAACAAACTGATATGAACAAATTTGCAAAGCTACCTTGTGCATGGAGTTCATTTGAAGTATAGAACTTCAGGCAGTGGTTAGAATAGAAAACAGAAGCAGAGAAAGGATCAGGACAGTGACAAAAGGGGGAAGAGCAGAGTTAGATATAGGTTAGAGAGGGGGTTTCTGACAGAGAAAGGATCAGGACAGTGACAAAAGGGGGAAGAGCAGAGTTAGATATAGGTTAGAGAGGGGATTCTGACAGAGAAAGGATTAGGACAGTGACAAAAGGGGGAGGAGCAGAGTTAGATATAGGTTAGAGAGGGGGTTTCTGACAGAGAAAGGATCAGGACAGTGACAAAAGGGGGAAGAGCAGAGTTAGATATAGGTTAGAGAGGGGTTTCTGACAGAGAAAGGATCAGGACAGTGACAAAAGGGGGAAGAGCAGAGTTAGATATAGGTTAGAGAGGGGTTTCTGACAGAGAAAGGATTAGTACAGTGACAAAAGGGGGAAGAGCAGAGTTAGATATAGGTTAGATAGGGGTTTCTGACAGAGAAAGGATTAGTACAGTGACAAAAGGGGGAAGAGCAGAGTTAGATATAGGTTAGATAGGGGTTTCTGACAGAGGAAGGATTAGGACAGTGACAAAAGGGGGAAGAGCAGAGTTAGATATAGGTTAGAGAGGGGTTTCTGACAGAGAAAGGATCAGGACAGTGACTAAAGGGGGAAGAGCAGAGTTAGATATAGGTTAGAGAGGCGGTTTCTGACAGAGAAAGGATCAGGACAGTGACAAAAGGGGGAAGAGCAGAGTTAGATATAGGTTAGATAGGGGTTTCTGACAGAGAAAGGATTAGGACAGTGACAAAAGGGGGAAGAGCAGAGTTAGATATAGGTTAGATAGGGGTTTCTGACAGAGAAAGGATTAGTACAGTGACAAAAGGGGGAAGAGCAGAGTTAGATATAGGTTAGATAGGGGTTTCTGACAGATAAAGGATTAGTACAGTGACAAAAGGGGGAAGAGCAGAGTTAGATATAGGTTAGATAGGGGTTTCTGACAGAGGAAGGATTAGTACAGTGACAAAAGGGGGAAGAGCAGAGTTAGATATAGGTTAGAGAGGGGATTTCTGACAGAGAAAGGATCAGGACAGTGACAAACGGGGGAAGAGCAGAGTTAGATATAGGTTAGATAGGGGTTTCTGACAGAGGAAGGATTAGGACTGTGACAAAAGGGGGAAGAGCAGAGTTAGATATAGGTTAGAGAGTGGTTTCTGACAGAGAAAGGATTAGGACAGTGACAAAAGGGGGAAGAGCAGAGTTAGATATAGGTTAGATAGGGGTTTCTGACAGAGGAAGGATTAGGACAGTGACAAACGGGGGAAGAGCAGAGTTAGATATAGGTTAGATAGCGGTTTCTGAAAACAAAAAAGCAACTGATATGTGGAAATGACAAATATAGTCCTTTTGTAATTCCTGAAGTAAATTAAGTTTGATGTGTTTGTTTAGGTGGTAAATAAACGTGTCAATACATATCATACTTTGTTTCTAAAACTGAAGTAGTGAGCTATGCCTTTGGCCAGTTTTGTTTAATTAACAGATCTGTGTACCCTCGTAAAATATATGAACAGCTACATCTCCTATCATTCCTAGATTTCTGGGGAGGGTTTACTTGGAATATTGAGGAGCTAAATTTTTTAATAGGCCTTTAACAGCGCTATCATATCTGAGGGAGAAGTGATTTGTCACAGGCTGATGACCCTAAGAGCCATAAGTGAGACATTTCAGAATAGAGTTCATAGTAAGATCAAGGCTAAGAAATTCTTCAGATACAGCGACTGAATGAAAAATGAATCGCTGAAGGTCTTAGAATCAGTTTGAATGGGATGGCTACGAGTCTTTGCTCCAGATTCTTATGAAATGACATATGTCACACACACTATCTTTTTCTCTGCTGCACAGATGTAAAGATGTTAGCATACCATTAACTAGGGACATTTTACTTGTATGGTAGGTATGTCCTGTATTTTAAGCTATTACAATAAGTAATGAAATTAACAAAAAGTAATGATTTGTTCTTAACTGTAACAGATGACAAAAAGACCACGCTGTTAGGTCCCTTAGTTATTTTGTGCTTAATTACTTGACCATACACCTTATTCGAATGACTTAACTTTTACACACAATTTGTTTGCCTATGCTACTACCCTCCTGGCAGAGCTTTAAAAGAGGTTGCTGGCATTGAGTTCTGACTGCAACCCAGACAACCTGAGATCAGTTAGTGGGGTGGTTGCTGGAGGAGCTTGAGATAGAGGGGTGGGAAGGTGTGGCATTTGGACAGCTTGCCCACTGCAGAAGGGAATGGAAAGACATCTGTTTGTGATCATGCACTCTCCCTGTTATAGGGGTCATCTTATAATAGCAAGACAGGTTGCCGTTAAGACTTCACCATAAAAGGGTAGGGCTGCAGCAGACTGATGTAACTTGTGAGGATGTATATCATATCACCAACTCCACACAGTTAAGGCAGTTCAAAAACCTCTTGCATTCCAAAAAATCCCCATGAATGCAGCAGGACATATGACACTGTTGGAGGCCCCACTGTGTGTTCCCTCCTCCCCTTCAGAACCTGCCTATGGCTGAGGTGGTCCCAGACCCAGGGGATAATACCAAAACAATGGGGATAGGAACAATGGGAGCAGAAAGGCAGATGATTATTGGGAAGGTATGCATTGGAGGAGTGTATAAAAAGACAAAGGTTGCTGGGTGTGGAAATTTACAGACTTGTAAATTGTATACCGACTGCTGACTTAAGACTTGTTTATAAAATTATCTGACCATGCCCTTTCCATTATTTATTTAACATGAAAGTTGTCTGTCATAGTTATTACCTTGCTGGCTACTGGTTAATATATTTGCTGGTTGTAATTCAGTGATGGTAGTTCCCACTATTCTGCATAACACTTGTTTGTAGATCATCTTTTTTCTTGTGTCTCTTTTGTAGCAGGCTTTATGTGGTATTATCACCTTGCTAATTTCAGTATCTTAACAAAACAGATTATTCTGTTTGTAAGGCCATTTGTTAAAAGGACATAAAAATGTAATGTGGCAATATATTACATGGTTAAGATATAATATGATATTGTGGTAGAGAGTTACATGGCACTTTTTTCATTGTGGTAACCCTAAGACCCACAGCTGGGGAAGATGTCAGGATAAATAAAGAACCTTGAGGTAGATTTGATGGATAGGTACAGGTAAGCCATAAACTAGGAAAGCAACAGCCGTAGTAGATTCCAAAGAGAAGGCTTAGGTAGACAAGGGCATAGACATTGACTTTTGGATGACTTCATAGAGCTTCTGGCAAAAAATCACTTGATTCAGGAGGGGAGGCCAGGTATTGCTCAGGCTGAAGAAATGCAAATAGATGTTACTTGGGGACATTGTTGAAAGGTGTAAGGAACACTTTGAGGAATTCATAAATTTGGTGAGCATGCCTTACTCTGCGGCAGAAGTGCCAGAAGCAGATGGTTGAACTGGATCCATTTTGGTAGAGGAGTTGACTAAGGCAAGTACATTTTTCTGCTCTGGCAAAGATTCAAGAGTGGATGAGATTCAGAATTGCTGAAGGTGTTTTGGTGTCATGCCATTTCAGCTGAGTGGAATGCTGGACTAGTACCTCTAGACTGACAGTGTGGGGCAGTTATACCCATTTCATTTTCAAAAGGGATACAAAGGGATGTTTACAGTTTTAAAAGGATCACAGTCATCATCCTCCCCCATCGGAAAGCATATGCCAGGGTGCCAGGCAAGGGAATTCATCCAGTAGATGAGACTCTGATTCAGGAAGAACAATGCAGTATGCCATTCTGTTCATAGAACAGGGAATCGACACTTTGCCCAGGGTCATCACTATTCCACATTACTGCTTATGCTTTGTGGAAAAGGTAAAAGGCATGTTCTTGTGAGACCTGCTATAATAGTAAATGGTCTGAGGGCTGCTACAGCATTTGCAGAGTCAAAATGTTGCCCACATTCTGGGCATTAAGCAGAGGCATTCAGGTTGCACATAGGAGTCCATCAAGGAGTGGGGGTTGTCTCTCCTCTTGTTTGTGATTTTGCATGGATAGGATATCAAGGCACAGTCAAAATCTGTACACTATCAACTATGGAGATGTGAAGGTTACATTTTGGTTGGTTGCAGATGATTTTTTCCTCTTAGCCATAAGTGACAGTCATCTCCGCACTGCATGGAAGTGATTTGCTGCTGAGCCTGATGTGGTTGAGATAAAGAAACAGCACCTTCAAACAAGTAGTGGTGTTTCTCAACTATAAGAAAGGATTAATTTCTACAGGTGAGAGCGGGACAACATATGGTCGAAGTATGAAAAATCGAATATACAATAAAAAAAAAAGAAAAGAAAAACTTACCTTAATGGTGTGAGCAGGGGGGCAAGCCCCCCTGCACCCCCCCCAAAGCCCCCCTACTTAAATATACCAACTATGAGACCGCACTTCAGTGCAGAAAAGGGAAATTCTCCCATTCTGCACTGTACGGCGCTGTTACGTTCAACCTTTGAACTTTTGAAATGTTGATTCTATAGTGTCGACCATGTGACATTTGACATTTCAAGCATTTGGTTTTCTAATAGGAACCCTAATTATCTTATGGGTCTTGTTCATAAGTGAGAGGGGCTGAATCAGGAGACTGATCAGCAGACTAGTGCTGCAGAAGCAGTGCTACAGGCATTGTACAGGACTGTGGCTGGGAAGTGAGAACTGAACCAATGGGCAAAGCTCTGTTTACCAGTCACTCCATGCCCGATCCTCACCTGTGGTCATGAGCTTTTGGTAGTGAGCAAAAGGATATCAGAATTGAAAATCCTTCACGTGGTAGTTTGTCTCAAGTACTGTTCAGTGAAGAGTTTGTCCATTTGTGTGGATACTCTGTGTTGAGAGAAATCAATTGAATTGATAAGGAGACCTTAAGTGAATGCCTTAGTTACCTCTATATGAGGTAAATTAGGCACAACCTACTGGGAGAAGGCCCTTGGACAGAACTAGGCCACATGGGAAGGATTATATATCTCAGCTTGCCTGGCAATACTTGGGGATCTGTCACAGAATAACCTGGAAATTATTACTGGGAAAGGGGAAGTCTAATCTGCCCACATATCATCATCATTATCATCATTATAATCAGTCCCCTTCCTCCCATTTTCTACATAGGGCTGGGGTGTTGCTTCAGCTGTTGCCACCTCTATTGATTCAGTGCCATTCTCATACCTTTTTCATGTGTTATGCCTGACTGTTTAAAGTCTTCTCTTACATAATCCATCCACCTCTTTGCTAGATGTCCTCGTTTCCTCTTGCCTTCTTCCTCTGTCTCTAAAGTCTTCTTCACCAGATCATCCTCTGCTTTCCTGCACATGTGCCTGGACCCTCGTAATCTGTTCTCTGTGACATTTTCTAAAATTGGAGCAACTTTAGCACCTAACCCCTATTAGGCCTGCTGCTTTTAGTGGCTTTTCCTACACCTGCAAATGCAACTCTGTTAATGCAAGTTTTAAGCATCCATCGTAACTTACAGCTTTATTTTTTTTCCCCAGTTTTTATTTCAGCTTATACCTTTATTCATTTCCCTCATACCTCTCATTCTGCTCTGTATAGCCCATATTTTCCACACTCAGATTGGCTTCCCTTTCATTAGCCTATACTTCCTCACCCTTGCTTTACTCCTCTAATGGGGGATGTGATGGGTGTATTTGGACAATACATAGTGTGACATACTGTCATATACACATTTACAGACACATAACAGCCAGGCACTGATCTGAGGTACCAGGGCCTATCGCTGCTAACTAACCTGACCGTGTGTCCAATGTGCTACAGGTAGGCTGCACACATCACATGCATAACTGGCTTGGATTGTGGTAGCAGTTACCTGTATGGTTGATGGTGACAGTGGTAACCATAACGTGGTACATGGGACATATACTGGGTGTACCTTGGTGTAATGACACTGTACACAGCACCCACATCCCCCAGTGGATATTGTACTCCCTGAAACCCATGATGACACTCTGCCATACCCACCATCACACATTGGCCGTAACTGTGATACAAACCAGAGTATACCCCAACAATGGTACTACAGGGATATGCATCTTATGCACATGCCACACACGTAGTAGGGTGTTGCATTGTTATGCCTCACCTATGGGTAGCAACAACACTATCTGTACTACTGTATGGCAATGGGTATTGTAATAGGAGTATGTGGCTCAGAATGCTGTACCCTACAGATATACAGACATGCACACCTACACACACATGCCAGAACACATTGGTTATCCCATGCCTACCACCCCATTTGTGAAACACTGTTGTGCTGGTACTGCAAGGTTCATGTATCCAGTATGGAGGGGAGCTTAACAGGGTACATGTAATGTCCCATACAGCAGCAGCCATAACTGACTATGGTAATGGCTGTTGCATTGGTTGTGAAGGCCCTCATGGAATTCCCAAGTACAGGTGTGCTAACACACAGACACTGCTATACTCAGTCATGCACATGTACACATGTGTCAGTACAGGGGTGCATCCCTGCAAGTAATCATAGCTGTGTACCTAGCTATTGTCCAAGGGGAGATGGGATGTGTAGGGGTTGTGTGTACAGTGTTATCCTGCCACCTACCAGGTGGCAGTGGGCATCTATCGACAGACACTACTGTCGTGACTCTCAGGGTGTGAATGACATGCATTAGCTAATCCTCCAGGTGCTTCCTGCACATGGCCACTGAGGTGATCAAGGTGACATGTATGCAACATGCATTACAATACATGGTTATTGTCTGTGATGGTGACCTGTACCCAAGCATGTTTGGTTGACTGGGGTAGTATAGTGGAGGTACCTGTAGCATGTGGTGCATACAGGGTGACATCTCCTATATGTGCCACTTCTTACACAGCTGGGCAGACATGTCAATGTCAATCAAGCTTAAGTTGCCTCTACATATCCTAGCTGGATACCTGCCATCTGCACATCTGTACAGGCCCTAATAGTCATCAGCTTGACAAGTAGCTATGCAGTAGCATGAGTGTGTTGACAGATAGATGTCTGACAACAATATGTATGCCATAACTACATGTTGGATGCCCTCACTAACATGTGCTGTACAGACAGTAGTCTACAGCTACATTCCACATGATGGATTATTACCCAATAAGGTGTATATACTGTGACACAGCTCACACACCAGGGATACAACAGGGAGGCCTCGGTGTCCAGCCATACCCACAGGTGTGCCTGTTGTCAGTACTACATTAAGCAACAAAATGAACAGCCCTTGCAGGTCTTGAACCCAGGACCCTGTACACTGAAGTCACAGCACTTAACCACTACACCATGACCACTGTGAAGACCGCTATTGTTGTACCTATATAGCTGTCAATACACATATTGAGTAGTATTGTACAATTGCCTTTAGTTCCTACATTGTGCAGTCCTTGTTATTAATATGACTGTTGCATCACATATGTTGTTTTATCATAATGTGCACATATCAGACACATATGGTGAGATACAGCTGGGATGGTATACACAACCATGAGGTTTACTCATGACAGGAATATGGCTGTATACATGTAATAGGTCTATATATGTCTACATGTACATACACATGTATACTCATACATATGTCTGTATACACATCTGTATAGTGCTACATATATATGGCCATGTGTACATCTCTTCGTATGTACATATATATATATATATATATATATATATATATATATATATATATATATATATATATATATATATAGATATACGTATATGTATATATAGATATATGTCTATATAGCTATATATGTATGCACATCTTATGTGTACAGATATGCCTAGTTATGTTGGTATATATGTAGATATTTATAACTATATGTGTATACATATTTATTCTGATATACCTACTACTGTCAGTAAATATGTAGATATCCATACGTATATGTACATATGCATCTCTATCTGTATATGTGTAGACATATATTGCTCTGTATATGTATATATCTGGGTGTTTATATATATATATATATATATATATATATATATATATATATATATATATATATATATATATATATATATATATATATATATGTATATATATATATTTTTTTTTTATTTTAGTTTAGCATTTGTTAACCCGGAAAGTCCGACTTGGAATGAAGCCAATTTTCAGCAGAGGTCCAGGGAGAAATGCTTCAGATGCATGTCTTTGTAAGGGAAGAGGAAACTGGAGCACCTGGAGCAAACCCACACGAATGCAGGGCGGACATGCAGACTCCACACAGAAGGCACCCCAGCCAAGAATCGAACCAGAGAACCTCTTGCTGTGAGGCGACAACGCTACTGCTGCACCACTGCGCCGACAATATATATATATATATATACATACATATATATATATATATATATATATATATATATATATATATATGTTTACATATACAGATTCCTCTATATATGTCAATATGTATATGTGTATATATCTATATAGACATCTGGATAATTATATATACATATATTTTCACCATATGTCCTGAATATGGAGTGTAGCCCTACCTCAACCCCTATAGTCCCAACTCCGTAGTGCATGAGGATGTCAGGTGTGTATAGCAGGTATATTTGTAGACTATTGCTACTGTAATAGGGATTATCTTCACAGGCATGGTGTGTATGGGAGGTCTCATCTGCTTTTAAAATGTGCCCCATTGGCTACTGACAGGTATCGTAAGGACATCATAGTACAGTACCACTGCTAGCACATAATGCTCCTGTGGACTACAGCGGAGATATTGACTAATATATGTGGACATTCTGACACATTCTGGACTGCCCAGAGGTGTACACAGAACCCCTTAGTGCAAGACATGTGGACCAAGCCTGACAATGTGGATGTTAACAGCTATGTAGATGGGTATAACATGCAACGACTGGTATACATTTGCCCCCATAGGTTATGCATTCACACACCCCTGTCTGTCCTGACACATAATAACCACTGGTACAGATGTGCCATGGCCACACACTGCCCACTAGATATTGCCATACATCTGCACAGCATTCCACTACTCTGTATGACATACATGACTGTTAAGGGAGGACCGGCAGTAGTACATTTGGCATGTATCTCGACATGACATCTCACTAGGTACGTATACTAAGCTGCTGGGCATGTAACAAAGCACTGTGCAGGCTACAGGCAGACTGTCTCAACACTGGCCTACATTTCCTATTGGGGAATGCACATGTACCTGCATATATAGCAGGCTCTACAGACATGTCACAGCACAGAGTACAATACATCAGTGTGAAAGTGCATAACCACAGCCAGTATGAAAACAGCCATGTATGTGATGCTAGCATTATATTACAGTATATGGACTATTTGTTCAACACCATCCTCATATGTGCCAATCACACACTAACCCTACATATACTGGGCCACTACACAGTGCGGTCTGATGCCTGTCTGTGGTATGGGACATGTGTGTGTATGGCCCTTCAAACATGTAAGCCGATAGGGTAACATACAGTGGAGCAGCATGTAACATCAGATAGAATGGGAACAAGAACAATGACATCTACCACAGTCTGTACACAGGCCAATGTACATATTACCAATACACACACTGTCGACATTCACCTTACATACACAGACCTCAATACTGTACACACAACCACAGAATGGCCAGGTGTTGTCATCAGATATAACCCTTACTATACATAACATGTGTAGCAGTCTGATATCTCACTGGCTTGTTATCAGTTATGATGTCACTAATTATGGTTTACAGCACATATGCACCTCTTACTGCAAGACTTATGTACAAAGATTGACAGAGTTGTGGCTGGAGGCACATACACAGGGCCAGTATTGACATGTTGCTGTGATAACCTCATACATTTACCGTTGTAACAAGGTTTGTTGCAACATATGTCCTATGAGGGATATGAAGTCAGTAACTCTCACGGCTATCACCATCTACATATTGCAATCCTCACACTACCTTCTGCAGTCCACAGGTACTCTCTGGGTAACACATGGAACAAAAGGCACCACACACTGCCCAATCTGCAGGTGACTCTACAGATGGGGTTCCCTGATAAACATAGCACTGACATGGCAGTTATTAAAACATGTAGGGCAGCCATATCCACACACACCCTGTTAAACCAACATTACTCCAAATGCAGTATAACAGCACTTACAGTCTGTAGTCAGGTCAGGCACATCTCCCTCCTGTGTGTTGTCCTGTTTCCACAGTGTATGTTGTTATAGGTAAATCCCCAATCCACCTGAGATGCTGTTTGCCAAACAACAGAACAAGTTCCTGCTCACAGTGAATGAAAAGACCAAACACCAACATGATGTTCCTATATATTGGAGTGTGTTTCCATGCAATTGGCAATGGGAATGTTATCACAGCTGTTCCACATGTAATCCGCTAGAGGAGGGCTGGAATTCATGCAGTGGCCATCAGCTAATCATGAACATCAATTAAAATACACATGCTGCTGCCTAAGCAAAGCAGGTGTAGGTCTCTACATCCACCAGAGAGGGAGTGAGAGAGGCAGACAGAGGCAAAGTAAAGTCAGGGAGGGGTGGAGAGTAAAACATAAACATTTTTGTGTCACACACCTACCAGCACAGGGTATCAAACCCCTGATGACTATGTCATGTTATCACATTTCTATGCAGTTATCAGATGTGCCACATAGGTTACATGTTGAGGAGCCCTCAAAATATATATGTGATGGTGAGTGGCATCTGTAACAGGGATAAGGTAGCTATATAGTAGATGTAGTACACATGCCTGTCTGCATGAACAGGAGCCAGTATCAACACAGCCACACTCTCACAGGGATGCACACACATTGACACACATGGCAGGGCCAGGAATACAACTCATCACTCATGAGATTGCCACAACACATTACTGTTCAGGTATCACATGCACCACAGGGGTCATACAGAGGTTATATGGGCAAAGGGTATGTGGATGAGTTTGACATTGGACAGCATGCTTCAGTATGCCAGTGGGGGTTGTAGTGAATGTGAATGTGAGCATACGCATCATACAACATACATACACACACACACACACACACACACACACACACACACACACACACACACACACACACACACACTCACACACAGAGTCAGTACTGACATGCATGGGTGCATTGCTTCACGGGTGTGTAGTGGTGGATTGTGCCTGACAGCTATACAAGGCTAGGTGATGGGTATATCTTGGCATCACCCCACATGACAATGGTCTGCATTGTGGCTCAGGGGTACATATTCTGGATTTGCCCACACAGGTGGGTATTGTATTCACCATCAAGTCACCTGGGTGACCATTGTGTGTGGCCAATGCTGTGCATTGCTTGCCATGTATGTGTTCCTTAGTCCATGACATGGACGGTGTCCGGGATGTGCACACCTCCCACATGCATGTACAGTGACATGTGGAACTGTACCTGGGGTGTCTGGCCCATGTTGTGTACACAGATTATCATCAGATGT
>NC_056747.1:1106720865-1106758365 GCF_019279795.1 Protopterus annectens
AGCAGAACACATTTATAGGACATGCCATGGAGATTACTGGGCTACAGCATTCCGAAAGGTGTATTTCACAGTGTATGACATCAGCAGCCTTGACAAAGAAGGGCATTTGAATTGTAGTGAGTGTGACTAGCCTAAAAAGCATTGCTCTCTACATAGACAGTGACACACACATGCACACACACATACACACACACATACACACACACACACACACACACACACACACACACACACACACACACACACACACACACACACACACACACACACACACACAGTTTCCATGTCTGGGACTAGAGCTCCTACCTATCTAGTTTATTATACAAGAGCAGTACACAGTTATAGGACACACCACGGAGATTACTGGGCTACACCATTCCAAAAGGTGTATTTCACAGTGTATGACATCAGTAGCATTGACAAAGTAGGACATTTGAATAGTAGTGAGTGTGACTAGCCTAAAAAGCATAGATCTCTACACAGACAGAAACACACACACACAGTTGCCATGTTTGGGATTAGGACTCCTACCTAACTAGTGTATCACACTACAGCAGTATGCAGTTATAGGAAGTGCCACAGAGATTACTGGCCTGCACCTTTCATAAGGGTGTATTTCAAAGTGGATGACTTCAGCAGGCTTGTCATAGTATGGCTATGGGGAGGGCACTGTGTGTGTGCATGTGCCATAACCCATTTCTCTAGAGGTTGACACACCACATGTGGGCACATGCAGGGTTATATTCCACAGGTACGTGTATACAGCTGATAGATGACTACTTCCTTGTACAGTCATGTTGCACAGCTAGCACTTGCACCACATAGTCCGTAATGCTGACAGATACCAATGGCTAAGGTCTACAGTAAGTGACATCTGAACCACATGTGGTTGTAGCTATTTGGCTGTGTGCTGGGTGGGACAGGCCTCATAATGGCTGGCCCCTTGCGACAGTCACTCTCTTCCACACATTTGTGTATGCCTACTTTTGGCTTATTATAGTGTGTTGTCTTTGGGTATATGCCTGTATTCCTTTCCAGTGTGTGTGTGTGTGTGTGTGTGTGTGTGTGTGTGTGTGTGTGTGTGTGTGTGTGCAAAGCATGAGTGCTGCATACCAAGGAGTGTCTGCACTAACATCTGCAACTGCCAGATATGTCTGGTCCACTGTTGTTTGCAGACATGGCCTTCACTTGTTTAAGTGTGTGAGTATGCCCAGTATGACCTTTATGTATGTTGTTGGCTGACATTGGCTTTATTTCTCTAAGTGTGTGAGCATGCCCAGTATGCTCTTCTGTATTGAATGTGTGGATCGATTCCAGGTAGTTTGCACTGCAGTGCTGTCCTTTTTGTTGTACACCTACAGGTAGCATACTGTTTCTGCAGGGTATCCATCGATCATTTGGCAATATGGGGACAAACTGTGCAGGGGATAGTGTGTACTGTAGGTGATTGTGTCTGTGCAGATTCAGCTGCATGGTACTGCTGTTAGTAGAGATATTCAGACATGTGTACTTTTATACACAGTGATGTTTTCTGTCCTCATGTACTGTCAGGTGGACATTCTTGCTCACAGTGATGACTTGGGGGACAAGGGTGACTGCAGCTTTGCCCGGTATTGTGGGCAGACACCTACGTATTCATGGTAAGTTATGCCATTCTGGAGGGGGAGCTGCAGACACCTGGTGCTGTGTTTGTGTATCCAGTTCAGCACCTTGGTACAGTGCTGGCAGAAGATCCCATACTTGTCTGCCAATAAACATGGCAGTATGTCCTTATCTTGCTGTGGCAATGCCTCACAGCTGTACAGATTTGCACAGGTTAGCCAGAGGCAGGGACCATGGGTCAGGACATTTACTATACTGTGGTGTACGAGCAGGTGTGTAGCCACCCATTTATGTGTTTGCAGCCAGGGATAGTGTGTGCACACGGTTTGGTGTCGGACCTTGCACATTCCATGCTTCCCATGCTCCCACACCCCCTTCTGTTATTCTAACCTCTTCCATACATTATGCATACATTCTCTGATACTTTCCCTAAGGGTATCACCACATCACAGGTGTGTGTTAGTGCTGGTCCACAGTTCATGCAGTGGGACATGGTGGACATGTTACTGTGGTTTGTCCACATGGCTTTGCATATGGCTTATGTGGAGTGTGTTTTGTTGTTATTTGGGTGTCCATGACAAAACATGCATTGGCAGTATGTGTGAGACATGGGCCTTTGGCAGGTGCCTGTGGGGTATTAGGTGTTGGTGCAGGCCAGATGTGGCAGGCCGTTGCATTCTGTCAGTCCTACAGTCCCAGACCACCGTACATTATATTCCCCTGGGGTGTCAGGGTAGGTGTGATAGTTGGTCATGCCAATACCTTCTGTCAGTCTTGATAAGGTGGTGTGGATGCTGGCAGGGTGCTACCTACAGCTAGGGAGACACCTGCATGGGACACCTGCACTGCATGCTGCAGTCTTCCGGTATTGCCATATAAAGGTGGGGTCTTACTGTACCCATTCACCACAGCAGGGATATTGCCAGAGAGGTGCCTGTGGGTGGTGTTTGTGTGGCTGGGTGCATGTGTGCTAAGGACACTACTTGCATCTGACACACAGATATGCATGGGGCATTCCAGTTATGCTGGCATGTGCAGGTACATCAGCTGATCCCCAATACATCAGTCCTACCTCCTTTGTGATCTGCAGGTGTTTGGGCAGACATCACCGGTATCCCCTACTACAGGTCCAGTTACTGTGATACTAGAGGTGTGTCTTACATACCACATAGGTGTTAATGATACACATCTGCACATGTCTATATAGCATATATATAATGTATACGTGCACATACATACATGTATTACAAATCTGTATATATGCGCACATCACATTTATAAACAGCACAGTAAGATTAATGTATACAGCCAAGCATTTACATCACTGACGCAAATAAGAATATACTAATACACATACATACATACACATGTACTCACATTACACTTTTTTTTAGAACAGCTACTGTGTGTAGAAGAACATTTTTGAGCAGCAATATAAGTGAATACACACACTTGTGTGTGTGTGTGTGTGTGTGTGTGTGTGTGTGTGTGTGTGTGTGCGTGTGTGTGTGTGTGTGTGTGTATGTGTGTGTGTGTGCGCGCACACTTGTGTGTGTGTCTGTATGTGGGTATGTGCAAGTGTGTGTTTGTGCATGTGTGCATATGTGTGTGTGTGTGTGTGTGTGTGTGTGTGTGTGTGTGTGTGTGCGCTCGCGCACACACATGCACATTACACTGCAGTCTATTTAATATATAAAGTAGAATATTTTTAAGCAGAATTACAATGATTCATTTGAGAGGCCTACTGCTAACTCAGGATTAAACAGTGCAAAGCCAAGTTTTGCAACAGTTACAGAAAGTAGCCTCGCAAAGAACTTACAAATACTGAGGCAAGCTAAGGTTTCAAGTACATATATTGTATCACCATAATTAAAACATTAAATTAACAGTAGACAACAGCAGCATAACTGATGCAGGAGTGCTGCTTTTACAGAAACTTTGGTCAGTTATGAATTTCTAGCTTTCCCATCAGAAACTGAAGGCCAATATGCCTGAAGCCTTGTTTGCAATCAGAAAACGAATAATTTATTTGGCTGTTTTCCTGACTGCTGTGTTTCTTAGTTGCATTGCCAGCGAAAGAAACCTCAAAATGCTTTTAGATAATAGTGAAGAGCTAAGAGTGATTGATGGCTAAATGGAAATTTGCTTTTGCAGTAGTTCTTATCCAGGGCCATAGGTGACTGAAGGACAGAGTCTGCATTTATACACAATCTCTGCATACGTCTAATATCTCGGCTGTATTTCGTTTATCCTCAAAATTTCACATTAGTCTACATGTAGTCTGGCATTACCAGATGGGCTGAAGTCTGTTTTCTCAGTCAAGCTGAGGTCACTGATGACTGACAACCTGGCAGGGTACTGCTCACACAAGATGCATCTCTTTTTCCTGTAGATGTATTTACTTAGCAGAAGTGTCTCAACGTATGCAACACTGTACAGTGTTGTTTGTTATGCTAGCAGTTGTCTGTGATGTGGCACTGCATTTCTGCTGCTGTGTGATCCAGTAAGTGATGTGGTAGTCTTGTGCTATATGAACTATAAGATTATATCCCCATAAGGTATTATGCATATGTCTAATATCTCGGCTGTATTTCGTTTATCCTCAAAATTTCACATTAGTCTACATGTAGTCTGGCATTACCAGATGGGGTGAAGTCTGTTTTCTCAGTCAAGCTGAGGTCACTGATGACTGACAACCTGGCAGGGTACTGCTCACACAAGATGCATCTCTTTTTCCTGTAGATGTATTTACTTAGCAGAAGTGTTTCAAAGTATGCAACACTGTACAGTGTTGTTTGTTATGCTAGCAGTTGTCTGTGATGTGGCACTGCATTTCTGCTGCTGTGTGATCCAGTAAGTGATGTGGTAGTCTTGTTCTATATGAACTATAAGATTATATCCCCATAAGGTATTATGCATATGTCTAATATCCCGGCTGTATTTCGTTTATCCTCAAAATTTCACATTAGTCTACATGTAGTCTGGCATTACCAGATGGGGTGAAGTCTGTTTTCCCAGTCAAGCTGAGGTCACTGATGACTGACAATCTGGCAGGGTACTGCTCACACAAGATGCATCTCTTTTTCCTGTAGATGTATTTACTTAGCAGAAGTGTCTCAACATATGCAACACTGTACAGTGTTGTTTGTTATGCTAGCAGTTGTCTGTGATGTGGCACTGCATTTCTGCTGCTGCGTGATCCAGTAAGTGATGTGGTAGTCTTGTGCTATATGAACTATAAGATTATATCCCCATAAGGAATTATATTTATGAATACAGCATGCTCAAATGAGCACCCCCCCCCCACACACACACACACACATATACACACACTTACATACAATTCCAACACGCACAGATACACAGACAAATATACACAAGTGAATTCACACGTGCACACACACACACACACACACACACACACACACACACACACACACACACACACACACACACTTGTATGTAAGTGTGTGTGTGTGTGTGTGTGTGTGTGTGTGTGTGTGTGTGTGTGTTTGTGTGGTTGTATGCATGCATGAACATTTGTTTTGTATATATCTCACATTCTTTCCTTTAACCAGATCAAGCCCCTCTTTCTCTACTCAGGATTGTCACACCCATTGACTTTTATTGTTGATTGTATTATATACAATAGATTTCTTTTCTGTTTATGAGTTAAATATAAGACCTATTAGCTTCAACTCGTTTGTATCTTTCATGTGAATACTACATAATTCATTGCTCTCTATTCTAGCTGAATGTGTGTTAAAACTGGTTTCTGCTAAACTGCTTATTGCTTTTACACATTTCTGTAATGTCTTTTCCTGTGATTGTAATCATTCAGGCTGTGCCTGAAATTAGTCCATATAAATAAATGCATAAATATATATGTGTGTGTGTGTGTGTGTGTGTGTGTGTGTGTGTGTATATATATATATATATATATATATATATATATATATGGGTCACTGCTGAATTATCGAAAACACAACCCATCGAATTGTGTTTCCGATAATTCAGTTTAGCGAAAGTGCATCTTGTTGAAAGTAGAAACTATTGACTATGCACTTTCGCTAAACCCAAAATAACCACAACCCCCCCCCAAAAAAAAACAAAAATCATTAAACATTGTTATGCAAGCCCCCCTGCCCCCCACATCCCCCTACTTTATTATTCTCACTCCGAGATCGCACTACAGTGGGGAAAAGGGAATATTCCCTTATCCCCACTGTAGTACGATGTCAGCACTAGTTCCGTTAGTTGTAAATCAACAGTATACGTTGATTTACAACTAACGATGCATGCAGACTGCATGCTTTCTTTGTATTTTCTATTTAGCGAAAGTGCATTTCGGCAAAATGCACTTTCGCTAAATTGCAATTGCTGAAACACAAATTCACTAATTTGTGTTTCGACAATCTAACAAGGACCTCTATATATATATATATATATATATATATATATATGTATATATATATATATATATATATATATATATATATATATATATATATATATATATATATATATATATATATATATGAACAGATTAAGACACACACATATAAACACACACACGCACACACACACACACACACACACACACACACACACACACACACACACACACACACACACACACACACACACATGCGCGCGTGCGCAAATGTGTGTCTTTTCACTTCCTAAAGCGTCACATCAAAACGTATTAAATCATTCTCTGTATCAAAATGTATTGAATCAAAATACATATTTTGATACAATACATTTCAAAAAATTTGAAAAAAATGTATCGCATCAAAATCTATTATTGAGTCTGTCTCTGTCTGCTATACCATCTTGTCTGAATATTTTGATTTAATAACAAATTTCAAAAGATTTGAAAAAAATGTATCGTATCACATCAAAATGTATTGAATCTGTCTATGGTTACTATTCCATTTTGTCTGAAGTCAACTAAGGTCATTTAACTGCCAAAGAAACCTATCATCAGTAGTCTCAATGACTACTGTTCCGTGGCACTTACTCCAGTCATCATGAAGTGTTTTGAACAACTGGTTCTGAAACACATCAAGGAAAGTCTCCAGTTATCTCGGATACGCACCAGTATGCTTACAGAGCAAACAGCTCTACGTGCCATCTCTACTGCCTTACACACGACACTTTGTCATTTTAAACAACAGGGGAGCTATGGGAGGATGCTCTTTGTAGACTTTAGTTCAGCTTTTAACATACTAGTCCTGGATAGACTACTCACTAAACTCACTGGCCTAGGACTTTCAGAACCTACCTGCCACTGGATTAAAAACTTTTTGATTAACCGCTCTCAGATGGCTAGACTAGGCCTGTACTTCTCCACTCTCAGGCTAATCACTGGTGTCCCACAAGAATGTGGGCTGAGCACTCTTCTGTATACTCTTTGCACCCACAAGTGTGTCCCCTCTCATTCTATTAATACCATCATTAAGTCTGCGGGTGACACCACAGTGGTTGGATTTATTTCAGGAGGAGACAAGACAGCATATAGAGATGAAGTTCAAAGACTGGCTGCATGATGTACTGAGAAGAACATTGTACTGAACTCTGCCAGAGCAAAAGAATTCATAATAGATTTCTAGAGGCACAACTCAGATTTTACAACCCAATATACCTCAATGGAGACTGTGTGGAAAGGGTTCCTGCCTTCAAGTTTCTAGATGTACATGTGGCAGAAGATCTCTCATGGTCCATAAACACCATGCAGGCAGTCAAGAAGGTACAGCAGAGATTCCATTTCCTGAGGATCTTCAGGAAAAACAATCTGCTGGAGAAGCTACTGGTGTGCTGTTACCACTACTTTATTGAAAGTGTGCTGGCATTCTGCTTTTCCATGTGGTCTGCCAACAGCTCAGTGACAGACAGGAAGGCCTTTCAAATGATCATTAACTCTGCCCAGAAAATCATTAGATGCTCACTTCCCCCTTTGGAAGAACTCTTTAGCTCTTGCTGGCTCAGCAGGGCAACCACCATCTTGAAAGACCCTTCTCACCCTGGACATCACCTGTTTGAGCTGCTGCCTTCTGGCAGGCAGTTCAGGTCCATTCCATCTTGAACAAACAGACTTAAGAACAGTTTCTTTCCCAGGGCCATACGTGAACTGAACAATGCTAAATACTCACAATGAGTACAGATACTAGCCATTTGCACTATAAAGGTATATGTTTACATTCCTGTGCACCATATTTTATTCCTTTCATGTGCAGTATACCCAAGTGCAATTACTTAGTTGTTTAGTACATTGCATTGTGTTATAGTGTATTGTTTGGTATTGTACTGTATTGTATTCTCTTATTTATTCATCTTCATTGTATGTGAATGCACCTTAGGAGGATTGCTACAAATTTCATTGTACTTATGCAATGGCAAAACTTATCTTATCTTAATTTTTAAAAGGCGTTTTTCCTTTAAAAAAAAAATTTTTGCTTTTAGACGTAGTGAAGGGGCTGCACCCCTCATGTCTCATATATATAAGCAATCTCCAGGTCACACAACCTAGGGGAAGGGGGACAAAAACAACATTTAAAAATGCATTATTTTGAAGGTTTGCATCGACATTAAGTTCAGACATGACCAATGAATAAGTCATTAGGCTTCTGTGTGTCTATCTACCTATATGTTTTTCTATATGGGAGCATGTCATTACCTCAAAAGTGCAAATGGTTAAATGGTTGAACTTTGTTACTAGTGTTCTGCAATGAAATTTCGGAATGTGAAAATGCTGCCATCCAGTTATATTATGCACCCCTTCTGCAGCCCCTATTAATTATATATACCAACTTTGAGATCGTACTACAGTAGGGAAAGGGCAAATTCTCCATTCCCCACTGTACCGTGATCTTTCACAGAAAAAAAGCTGTTAAAGTCATAAGCTGATCAGCTGCACTGGCTTTTTTTTTGTCCAACAAAGTGACTTATTTTGTAATAGTATGTCTTCCATATATCTATCTGTCTATCTATCTATCTAATCGAAGCTGAAGTCAATGTACACTTTTGGTTGAATATTTGAATGACTGACTTACATGTGGGAATGGTTTATGCTTTCTAGGGCTGATTAGTTTTTCATGGAGGTTTGCTATTGTGGAGTTGGTATATATACGTAAGCTGCTGGGGAGTTGAAGCCCTTCTATGTAAAAGTGTTTTGTTTTGTTTTATATGTAGATTTATTTATGTATAGATGTGAATGTGGTTTAATCACAAGCTTTTTCATATACGGTAAGTGTTTCTAACTCTTCTGGTTTGCTCTTAGGCTGCCCATACAGTTTGGAATGTTTAATTTTTAGGTAAATGGAAGTTTTGGGTGTCTGGTTTGTTCGTGTAGTGAAAGATATACACTGACATATGTGTATTTGTGTTTTATTTGTCTTTGACCATGCAGTCATTCAAAGTATATGTGTGCTTTATTATATTTTGAATGACTGCACGTTGAGAATATTCAGTCATTTAATAGTTGGTAATTCAGCCTCAACTATTTGATAGTCAACATCTTGAATGTTTGATCACTCCAAATATAATCATATACATTTATATCTATTTAGTACTATATGCTATATATACAGTATATGTATAGGTGTTTGTCATTTTAAAAACTCAAGTCATCAAAATTAAATTCACCAAAACTCATTTTATCTAACTCAGCAAATCATAATAGAAATTTTGTACATTGTGCGGGAGAGGGGGTGGGGCTTGCAAAAAATATTTGTTTTTTTTTTGTTTTTTTGAGTTTTGCTGGTTTAGATGAAACGAGTTTTGACAAGCTGAGTTTCAACTACTGTAAATGACACATCTACACACACACACACACACACACACACACACACACACACACACACACACACACACACACACACACACACACACAGACACACACACACACACACACACACAGACACACACACACACACACACACACACACACACACACACACACACACACACACACACACACACACACACACACACACACATATCTGTCTATATAGAGAGATGGATTATACATACATTCAAATATTTTAACCACGGGCATTAATGCTTTTCTAGCCTGCCAATGTGCCAAAACAGTTGTTCCTATAATAACTTTCCAGGCTGTTCTTAAAAATATCTAAACTAGTGCTTGCTTTAATGTGATTTGGTAGTCTGTTCCATGCATCAGTTACTCTCTCTTAGAGAACCAGTTAGTACACTTCTCATTCCTATAGAATCGTTTACACAGGCTGTCTGATGATTCTCTACTACTTTTTAATAACCCCAAACATACTCAACAGGTAGTTATCTCTAATTGCCCTATATACCTGAATAAGGTCTCCTCTTAAATATCTATATGAGACACTGTACACATTCACACTTTCATAATAAGTTAAATAACTTAAATTTTCGCATCCATGGATGCCATTGGCATATTTCCACTGTATTCATTCCATTTTAGTCATGCTTGTTTTCTTATAAAGCTTCAATATTGGTATTTCATACTCAAGTTGGGGGTCTAATGTAACTAACAAACAATGACTTCATCATTTCTGATTTTCAAGACTTTATAAGTCTTTTTACAACACCTATAGTTCTAAAACTATCCAAGGTCCTTTACCAAATCTGTAGTTTCAGTCATTGTATGCTGTATTAAATATTCACTTTTCAGTTTATGTCTCCTAAATATCTTGTGCTTAGATTTTAAAGTATGTATCAGTATATTATTCTCCTGTGCCCAAATCTGTAACACTTGTTCTAGTCATCTGCACACAGACTGTAGAAGAACTCAGATGCAAAAGATAGATCTGAAAGAAACAATCTAGACAAGCATGGGCTTAGGATTGAGCCCTGTGGGACACCCTGACTGCAACCTCAAATTTCACCTGTCCAATTGACGTATGATACTTGCCATGTTCCTATTTGTCAGCCATACAGCTATCCATCTAATCAAGGGTACATTGATACCTACTTGTTCTAATTTATTGATCAGTGTTTTATGTATGATTCTGTCAAATACTGAAGTTAAACTTCCGGTATTAAAATACAGCGAACCAAACCAACGAAAAGAACCAGCAGAACCCAAAAGTAGCAACGTTACAGTCAAAAACAGTTCTCCTCACTCCGTCACAGGTATCAGAATGCTGCCGTTTAAATAAAACTCTCCTTGTTTTATATGTCAAAGAACAGCTCTATTTATTGTTAAAACCTTGAAGTGTTGTAGTTCAATACACTTTTCGTCGCACAGTGAAACGCAACTTCCTCAGAAGACAACACCAAATGCATCCAGTCCTTTTTATCTGTAAGCTGGGTTAACCAATTAATGGTTAAAGCGGTAGCCATGCTGTATATACTACTTCCATATCCTTCTATATTAATGTAAAAAAACACAAAGTAGTGAAGTAAAAAAATCGAAAAGTATAGAAATATATATATATATACACACATAACACTGTTACAATATAGTGGTAAATTGATACTTTCTTTATATTAACCTATATAAACATATATAACAACTGGATCAAATTGGTATAAGGACACCGTTTTAAAAGACTGCATTTACTTAAAAACACACCTTTTCTTAAAACTCTACTTGTTAAAATTAGTTATTATACGAGTATGTTGACACGGAAGTTTCAATGTTTATAAAATCATGTACCCATTTATAAACCTTGGAACTTTTAACATGGTAGATCTACTTGGTTAATCATGTTACCATTATTAATTTTGAATACCCTTTATTTATTGATTATTTATTAATTATTAATTATTAGTTAATTATTTATTGCTACTTAGGGCTCATTTTTAACACTAAAAAAACTTTATGCCAATATGTAAAATTATTATTTATTTGAATATTTATTAAAATTAATATGTATATATTTGAATATATATTCAAGTATACAATAGGGGACAAACATCAGACTCATTCTACCTGATCTTATAAATTGGTAGTAGTTGCTGAGTGAATTAACTACTTATAAACTAAACTACCTTTTGGTTTATTTTATTTTATTTTTTATTTTTTTGTATTTTTTTATATTTATTATTGTTTTTTGTTGTTGTTACTCTTGTTTGATTATTACCATTGTTTAATATATTATGTAACTTGATGACCAGACGTTAAAGTTGGTTTTAACATAAATAATTTCATGAATTCATTTCATCTTAGGTAATTTTATAAAATCTTATGTCTTTTCTTAAATTAACAATTCCTTATGTCTTATCTCTCCATATTTTTTAGTCTCAATATACATTTAATGGAGGACATTTCATTAATGCCTGGATATTGATTAGCATTAGTTCTTAATTGCCATACTAGTTCTTTTCTTTCCAACTTTAACGGTTCATATTTACATCTAACATCCTCACTAATTTGCTCTATCGCTTTAAATTTGAAACTATGTCCTTCATTTTCCAAACAGTGTCTAGCTAATGCGTTTTCCAACCTTTGCCTACTGATACAGTAATTATGTTCGTATATTCTATCTCGCAGTTTTCTATCAGTCTTACCTATATAGAAGGCTGCACATTTCACGATTTAGCTTTATATACAACTTGTTTACTATTACAGTTGAATTTTTGGTTTATTTTGTAAGTTGTTTTATTTAGCGTGAATGTGCAGCCTTCTTCTATAAATTTGCAAAAGTTACAAGTTCCGCATTTTGACATTCCTGCGTTGACGGATTTTTTTAAATTTTTCTTTTGTAGTAGTTCCTTTAAGTTAATACCTCTTTTGTATATCAACTTTGGTTTGTCTGGTATTTTCATTCTTAAATGGCTGTCAGAGGATATTAAGTCCCAATTTTTCATAACTGTATTTTTAATATCAATGGAATTTAAATTGTAAGTCGTTATAAGACTACATGAGTAGTTTATTTTTTCTCCACTATTTAGTTTAAAGCCTGAATCATTTCCATTTAATTGAGTTGTTCCTAAAAGGGGAAAGAAATCCCCCCTAACTCTCTTGGTTTCTACTTCTAATATAATTTCTTGAATCACATTCCCTGGGTATCCCCTTTGAAGGAAGAAGCTTTGTAATATCTCGCATTCCTCCTTAAAGTCTTTATCACTAGTGGTCATCCTTGCTGCCCTCACCATTTGACCTTTTATAATCGATTTTTTCTGGTGAGGGGGATGGCAGCTAGTGAAATGTAGAAATTTATTAGAGTAGGTCTCTTTTCTGTATATTTTTGACATGAACCTATTGTTAGTAAAATCTTTTCTAAGATGAACATCTAAATAATCCATCGGGTTGTTATTATATTTATGTGTAAACTTTAGAAACTCCGTACTTGTCTCTAAATCAGTAAAAAATTGTTTCAATTCCTCTTCCTTTCCAACAAAAATTAAAAAGATGTCGTTGAGGAATCTCGTGTAAAATGGAATATTTTTCTTAACCATATCTTTTTCCAAAATATTTTTCCTCTCCCAATAGGCCATTACTGAATTGGCGAAACTGGCTCCACAGGGGGAGCCCATCGCAACGCCTATTTTTTGATGATATATTTCCTTGTTGAAAAGTATGTAATTATAGGAGAGAACTGTATCAAGAAGTTCCCTTACTAACTGTATCTCTTCAATGGGTGCCCCTAGTTGGTCCAAAAGAAGGGAAGTCCATTCTTTCCCCGTTTCGTGTGGTATACTAGAGTAAAGATCCTTTACATCTAGTGTAACCAAATAACTATCGGGTATAAATGGTAGTTGGTTAATTGACCTGAGAAACGACCAGGAATCCTTTGAAATCTGGTTCTCTTTTTTTATGTATTTTTGTAAAATCTTGTCCGCTACTTTAGAGCAAGTGTATGTTAAACTACCCCTGCCGTCTACCAAAGGTCTCATAGGTGGGTCTTGAATATCTTTATGGACCTTCGGTATCCCAAACAGAACGGGAGTCCTGATTTTAGATTGATGTAAATAATCATACATATCTTTCTCTATCCTTTTTTCTATATATAGCTCTTCTATAAATATTTTGATTTTTTGGTAAGCGGAAATCATTTCATTCACTGATGCTTTCACATAAGTCCCACTTTCTAGAATCCTGGTCATTTTGTCATTATAGTCACTAATAAACATAATTGCTAGACCTCCCCCCTTATCGGGTTGCATTATCCTGATTGGCATTTCCCTCAGTAGGGTCAACAGGTCTTTTTCTTCCTTAGAAAGGTTATTAATGTAGTGTCTATTCCTTCCCTCAAGGTTTCTCAGGTCAATTTCCGTTATTTTCTCAAAAAGAGCCAGTAAGGGGTGCAAAGGTGGATTATATACACTTGACACAAAATACTCTGTTTTTTTGTTGAAGTCACTTCCTAACATTATTAACAAGTTGAGTTTCCTGGTAAACAATTTTAAATCTATTATAGTCTCTGCCATGTTAAATTTCCTTGATGGAACAAAGGTATATCCTTTACTCAATAAGTCTACCGTTTCTATACCAATAGATAAATTAGTGTAATTGTAGACTTTAAAATCTTTCAAGGAATTAGTTACAATTTTACATATCGGTTCATTTTCTACAAGGTGGGCTATAATGAAGTCGTTATTCATCGTTTCCTCCTCCTCCCATTCTGCCTCCTGTTCTGAGGAGGATGCCTTGAGGCTTGTTCCTGAAAATTCCTATTCCTGTTGTTCCCCCTGTTGTTGTTACCTCTGTTATTATTGGGGGTATTGTTAGATACTGGTTGGTTTTGTTGATGTAGTAACCTTTCACTTCTTCTCGGGGCTTCAGTAAAGTCAAGGTTTGGTTCCTCATTTCCTTCTTCATTAATCTCCAAGCCTTGATTTACATGTTCTTCCTGAACATTTGCATTATTTTCAAAATTTCTGAAGTGGGGCCCTTTTATTGTTGTTAATTTTTGCATCAATGGTGGGTGGATGACCACTAGTGATAAAGACTTTAAGGAGGAATGCGAGATATTACAAAGCTTCTTCCTTCAAAGGGGATACCCAGGGAATGTGATTCAAGAAATTATATTAGAAGTAGAAACCAAGAGAGTTAGGGGGGATTTCTTTCCCCTTTTAGGAACAACTCAATTAAATGGAAATGATTCAGGCTTTAAACTAAATAGTGGAGAAAAAATAAACTACTCATGTAGTCTTATAACGACTTACAATTTAAATTCCATTGATATTAAAAATATAGTTATGAAAAATTGGGACTTAATATCCTCTGACAGCCATTTAAGAATGAAAATACCAGACAAACCAAAGTTGATATACAAAAGAGGTATTAACTTAAAGGAACTACTACAAAAGAAAAATTTAAAAAAATCCGTCAACGCAGGAATGTCAAAATGCGGAACTTGTAACTTTTGCAAATTTATAGAAGAAGGCTGCACATTCACGCTAAATAAAACAACTTACAAAATAAACCAAAAATTCAACTGTAATAGTAAACAAGTTGTATATAAAGCTAAATGCGTGAAATGTGCAGCCTTCTATATAGGTAAGACTGATAGAAAACTGCGAGATAGAATATACGAACATAATTACTGTATCAGTAGGCAAAGGTTGGAAAACGCATTAGCTAGACACTGTTTGGAAAATGAAGGACATAGTTTCAAATTTAAAGCGATAGAGCAAATTAGTGAGGATGTTAGATGTAAATATGAACCGTTAAAGTTGGAAAGAAAAGAACTAGTATGGCAATTAAGAACTAATGCTAATCAATATCCAGGCATTAATGAAATGTCCTCCATTAAATGTATATTGAGACTAAAAAATATGGAGAGATAAGACATAAGGAATTGTTAATTTAAGAATAGACATAAGATTTTATAAAATTACCTAAGATGAAATGAATTCATGAAATTATTTATGTTAAAACCAACTTTAACGTCTGGTCATCAAGTTACATAATATATTAAACAATGGTAATAATCAAACAAGAGTAACAACAACAAAAACAATAATAAATATAAAAAATACAAAAAAATAAAAAATAAAATAAAATAAACCAAAAGGTAGTTTAGTTTATAAGTAGTTAATTCACTCAGCAACTACTACCAATTTATAAGATCAGGTAGAATGAGTCTGATGTTTGTCCCCTATTGTATACTTGAATATATATTCAAATATATATATATTAATTTTAATAAATATTTAAATAAATAATAATTTTACATATTGGCATAAAGTTTTTTTAGTGTTAAAAATGAGCCCTAAGTAGCAATAAATAATTAACTAATAATTAATAATTAATAAATAATCAATAAATAAAGGGTATTCAAAATTAATAATGGTAACATGATTAACCAAGTAGATCTACCATGTTAAAAGTTCCAAGGTTTATAAATGGGTACATGATTTTATAAACATTGAAACTTCCGTGTCAACATACTCGTATAATAACTAATTTTAACAAGTAGAGTTTTAAGAAAAGGTGTGTTTTTAAGTAAATGCAGTCTTTTAAAACGGTGTCCTTATACCAATTTGATCCAGTTGTTATATATGTTTATATAGGTTAATATAAAGAAAGTATCAATTTACCACTATATTGTAACAGTGTTATGTGTGTATATATATATATTTCTATACTTTTCGATTTTTTTACTTCACTACTTTGTGTTTTTTTACATTAATATAGAAGGATATGGAAGTAGTATATACAGCATGGCTACCGCTTTAACCATTAATTGGTTAACCCAGCTTACAGATAAAAAGGACTGGATGCATTTGGTGTTGTCTTCTGAGGAAGTTGCGTTTCACTGTGCGACGAAAAGTGTATTGAACTACAACACTTCAAGGTTTTAACAATAAATAGAGCTGTTCTTTGACATATAAAACAAGGAGAGTTTTATTTAAACGGCAGCATTCTGATACCTGTGACGGAGTGAGGAGAACTGTTTTTGATCGTAACGTTGCTACTTTTGGGTTCTGCAAATACTGAAGTTAAATCTATATAAATTATACCACAGCACAATATTTCATTCATAGCTGCTATTATATTGTTATAGAGCATCGTGTTACAGGTAGTAATAGATCTATTTTTAACATATACATGTTGATACATGAGACGCTCGACCCAAGGGCTATTATATATATATATATATATATATATATATATATATATATATATATATATAAACCCAGGTCTAAATCTGGGTGTAACATATATAGCTACAACCCCTCTATAGCCTGGAACAAATGCCCATGTGAGATCAGAGCTTTTATACATCCCAAAGAATTTAAAATGGCCACTAAAGAATACTTTAAAAGATACTGGATGTGCCACTGTTCCCAACCTCCCTGAATACATCTACCATACAAACTCCTGTCCTTCTCTTCTCTCTTACTTGTCCCTCTCAAACTCCTTCTCTATCCTTGTTAACTTACCCCTAAACTAAATGACTTACCCCTTTCTTTCGCCAATATATGCTCTTCAGTTTCTTTATCATCCCTTAATCTGCAATGTTCCTTCTAATATACTGCTATAGTGCAGCTCACAAACCTCCTATAAGTTGTTTAACTTATCTTGAGACTTGTTACACATTTATATCACAAATTTGTAACATAGAACTGATGTCTGATTAACTTATGTGTTTCTAACTTTATGTACTACTCCATGTAATCTTAAACTGCATTGGAATTGTAAATTGTTTATATCACCTGGAGCTGCTGGCTGTTAGACTATATACTTATATTATTATGTAGTACTGCATGTAGTCTTGAACTGCAAATTGTTAATTGTTTGTACCACTTGGAGCTTTTCTCCCTGGGCCTCTGCTGATAAAGGGCTTTTAGCTCAGTCAGACACTCCCGGCTAACAAATGTAAAATTTATAAATAAATAAATAAATATATGGTTTCAAGTCCCAGCCTTTCCAATTCTGTCAGTAACTTAGCCAATATTTACCTTCTCCATTATTTTCTACAACATTAAAGTAAACGTAAGGGTCTGTATGACTCTGTCCTACTCCCCTTTCCCTTAAAGACAGGTTTAACAAGTGTATGTCTCCAATCCTGGGTCTATATTATATCATCGAACGCTTAAAAAAGCAAACGCTGATTGATCAACCTAATTTAAGTGAAAGCTTACAATCTCGAACTGTCAGATCAGCGATTTTTTCCCAGGGAAAAAAATCGCTGATCCAAAACACATACACACAACACAAGCACACCAAACAAACAGAAATCCACACACATACACCTAAAATCTGATACCTAACCCTACACTAAACTATGCACACACCACTAACTACCCACTTACCTTAACCCAAACCATAACCCTAATGTCCGTCACTATCGCACACTCACCTCACCCGCTCCCTAACCCTAACTCACTTAAATCCGCCCTAACCCTCATGTCCACTCAATCGCACAAACACACCTAACCCGAGCCCTAACCCTAACTCACCTTAATCACCCTAACACTCACATCCACACAATCGCACACTTACTTGAATCCGACTGGTAACTTTCCACCATAACATTGAAAATACCGAAGCAACAGAAAAGGACAACAAAATTCTTTCCCCAGGAAAAAAATTGAGTTTCTGCTGCTTCGATATTTTGCAGTTTCGCGAAAATAAGTTTGATTAATCAGCGTTCGCTTTTTTAAACGTTCGAGGATATAATATAGACCCTCCAATCCTGAAGGATCTTCCTCTATTTATATGACTGAGTAAATAATAGCTATAATGGTACCATAAGTTTTTGCTGAAGTGTTTTCAGTTCATTATTACTAATTCCACCTCTCCCCTGTGCTTTTTTGGATCCAGTTTGTATAGTGTTTCAATACAATCTAATCTGACTTCAGTATCTGAGGTTACCTGGATGCCACTAGGACAATTCATCACCCCCTTTGTGGAGCCAAACTGCTTTGCATAAGATTTTATAGGGTCTATATTAGAAGCAAGAAAATGCTTCTGAGCGAATACGGAAACAGCGACACATATTCATCGAATTACATTTAAGCAATTCTATGAATATTTCATAGGGCAAGGAGATAGTTAGCCAACTTCATGGAGTTGCCCTTTCCTTCCCTATAGTGCGATCTCTGAGTTGCTATATTTAGTTAGGGGTGTGTGGGGGGTGAAGCCCCCCCACCTGTTTATGATGTTAAATTATTTTCTTTTAGAGAACGGCCACGTAAGTTTTTTCCCCTAGGGAAAAATTTGCTTATGTGGCCGTTCACTATTGTTAGGTTTGTGCATTATGTGTCGACTTTTATGTAGTTGTAAATATGCACTTTCAGTCTTATAATATAGACCCAATTTTATAATATATCTATAATCTGCTGTGTCTGAGAATACATTTTAGAATCTGTACAGTTTATCAGTTAGTATGTTTTCACTCTTCCACATCTTATGCATCTATAAAAAGGCTTCCTATTTTGCTCAATAGCTTTATATTAATTTTCTTCATTTTTTTAATCTTGTTTCACACTATGTTTAATTTGTCTATCCAGCTTGCTTACTTCAATTTTCTAAGCTGTAGTTCAACAGCTTTTCTACTTCTTATATTTTTTTTGTTTTTAATCAAGTATTTTATTCTTATGGAAATATATCCTCCTGATGTTGTGTGTCCAGATCCTGATATAAAGCATTTTTCTTCATTCAACCAGTTTCTCTTTCAAAACTTTTCACATTTCTTCTGCAGTTTTTCCACTGAACGAATCACTCCAGTTAGTTTTACAGAGTGAATGTTTTGCCTCCATATAATCTGTTATTAATCTTCTGTGCACTGGTTTAGATTTCAGTTTTGAAAAATTATCTAGCAACAAATTAACTTTTATAGCCCCACGTTTACTGAAAATCAGTGGTAAAACTTGACATGAAGTAACAATTTCTGTAAGAACACAAACAATGTATAGTATGTTCCGTTCCCTGGTAGGCTTTTTTACAATCAGAAGCGATTGTTGTTCCTGAACATAAGTTGTGAATAATTTCCTTACTAATACTGCAGAATCAATATTATTACAGCTTGTTTCAGGTAAATTTAAGTCCCCAGCCACTGTTATTCTTCCCTTCTGGGCTTCATACAAGAAATGTATGAATTACTCCAGGTCATCAGTACTTGACTTTAGTGGTCTGTACACTCCAACAATTGTTATAAGTCCCAGAGCTGTCTTTATTGTCACAGTTACACAATCTATAGTATTGGTGTTATCAGTGAATATGTAATAATCACAGGTCTCATAACTATCTTTAATCCCTATCATAATACCTCCAGCTGAGGTTTTTTAGAATGTCTGATATAGTAAATACATCTGTACACTGAGAACTGGTTTCCAGTTATCGTTCTTTAATCATGTTTCACAAGCAATAACAATATCAATCTTGTGGGACTGTAGCAAATTTTCCAGTAAAAAAAAAACTTTATTATTAATGCCCTTAACATTAACATCTATCAGAGATGTATCAAATCTTGTTATCTATGAACTGTTGAATTTTCAGCCTGACAAAAATCCTACCTTGTGTTTGTCAAATATTGCAAAATATTATCTGTTGCAAAAATTTCTGTTTCCTGATCTTGACAAGTATACACCATTCTGCCTGAACACATATGCCCAAAATTAGGCTCGGATGCTCCACAGATTTCCATTTTTTTAAATGGGACAATTTTTTCATGTAGGTATTTAACCGAAAAATCTTTTCATTCAGTGACCTGACTCTCCCTTCTATATTTGATTTGTGACAAATACACCCTAATACCTGTGCAAGCTATGCTAAGAAGTCTGTAAGCTCCCCACTAACAGTCAGAGAGTCCTTGCAGATGAGATCATTTGTACTGACATGAACAAAAAACAACCTGTACTTGCTTACATAAAGGCATTCTAAGGCCCAACTCACATCCACTATTTTTGCTCCTGGAAAACATAACACTATTCAATGTTCATTATCTTCTCTGCAAATGTAAGTATCAGTTCCTCTAATGACTGAATCTCTAATTACAAGAATATCTTTTCTGAGCAGATCTGAAGAACCCTCAGCTTCTAATTCAATAATATCTGCTCTATCATTTGTTACAAAGGAATGATCTTCATCACCGTTAGTCTTATTAATCCCACTGTTTTCATTGCATATTACATTTGCAGACATACAATTCTCATCCAGCTGGCTTTGTACATCCACAGCTTGAGCCATGTTGTCAACATTTGTCTTTCCTTTTTCTTGCAGTAATGCTCTTCAATCCGTCCACTGTCAGTTTTCATTTCTTCCTTTTCCCCTGCCCCTTGCCTCTTTTTTTTCTGTCTGCTCTTTTGGCAAAATGATGCCTTTTTTGTAGATTGAAGGTTTTCTGATAGAAAAACGTTATCATTCCCTGTAATCTGTGTATTACACAACAAAGCGGTGTCCTTTTTAGTACGTATTCTCTTTGCCTTACAGAGATTTATTGTTTCTTTTTCTTTCTTGCTATTTGTTGTGAAGTTCTTCCTTTCTTTTTTTATTATTCTGTAGCCTCTGAATCCTCAGATTGCCGAATACTTTCAGCTAAAATTCCAATTTTGAGAGTGGCATTATTTTGTTTAATAGGGGTTGAGTAATGTTTACAGACAATAGACACCTCCTTTCCTAAATGTGTTCTATTTGCTCTTTGCTTAACATTATTTATGTCATCAGTCCAGTCATTAATAGATGTAACAACAGTTCTCCAAGCGGTGTATAATCGTTAAAAGTAAGTCTATATTTACTAATAATAATGATAAGCAAATCATCCACATTTGGCATGAGGACTACAGATCACCGGTGTTATCAGCTGTTAACTTTAAAAATATGTAGCACTTAGTACACTGTACAAGATACGTGTACTTTAGCAAATCATTAATGGCATTAAGTAATCAATATTCAGCTGCAAATTACTAAAGAATTCTAAACAAAAAGAATAATCAAAATCAGTTATCAGAGAATTTAAACAGAATCTAATTCAACTTCTGTGAGCAAAATCACACAAGCAATACACTACTAAATATTAAATTAAGTACAATACGTTTTTTGCTTTGACTGTACAAGTTGTGAAAGTCACACAAAAGCTGGAATTCTTTTACTCACAATCACTTACAGTCACACACTGCTATTAAATCTCTGTTTCTGTCTCTCTCTCTCTCTCTCTATATATATATATACACATATATATATATATATATATATATATATATATATATATCATGCTGGAATGAGAAAAGAATGCTTCTGTTCATCATCACAGTGGTGCTGTATTTTCCCTTTCCTCTCTGGCTACTTCTACATCCTGATGTCCCACAAAGTCCCTTGGCTGTTGGTCTACCTCAGTCATCTGCATTTTCCACAGTACCAACTCCAGTGTTCTCTTCAGTACCTTTTCTTACTTCTCATAACCCTCCATGCATTTGTCTAGTAAAGCTTTTATTCGCTCCCCTCTTTCCATGGTGCCATACCTGGGTCAGAACCCCTTCTTGTCTTCGTTTCCTACTCTTCCCCTTCTGTAATTGCTCTTCCATGGTTTGTGAACATTTTCTCACCCTGTCTTTCAATTGTGGCCTCTCAGCTAACTGCATTGCATTTTTAATGTCCCCATTACCCCACTGATCTATCCCTGACAGTTTTTCATTTTCCACTGCACTATACTATCCTTGTACTACTCTACGTTTTGTCCTAAGTGCAGTTTTGGCCAACAAATTGTACCTTCCCTTAAATTAAGCCTCCTGGAAAGAACCTATTCTGACCTTTCCTACAATTTCCTGAGGAATACCATAGCTCCGCCCTTCACCTTAGTTTCCTCTCCTCATCAGCTCTCTGTTTTGATTCTAAGCTCAGTGGTCTTACCTCTGATATGGTGCTTTACTCTTCTCCCTGCTAGAACACATATAAACTCCTCCCACATTTTGCCAGTGATCCTGCAGCTGACCATTTCTCCCCTTTAGGATTCCTGGCCCACACTGCCTGGTAATCAATGAATAAGCAAAGAAGTTGAAGTATAAATAACCCAAGTGCAGTAACATGTAGACCACACCCTAGTACCCTGAAGAATAGTAAAGGCCATTGTTAAAATAAAAGCGTACAGATCTAAAAAGCAGCTGTGAGTCAGTTATTTCACACTTTTTAAGATTAAATAATACACAACTGATGAAACTTTTAGGCGATGAAATGATGTAAGTGAATGCCCTTTAGTATGTAAAAATTTGAAAGCCCGTAGATGACCCTAGTAGAAATCAAGCAGGACAAAAAGTAAATAAAAGTGAAAGATAAGTGACTGATCACATAAATGAATAGTACCTGACTGAACATGAGAAACTGCCTTATGTTCTACCTTTGGGTGAGCACGAGTGCATGCTTATACGTTGCTTATACATGTATAGAGTCCGGAGAACTGTCTGATAAGCATTTAGACTGCTGCCTCTGAGGTACATTAAGACAAAATGAAGCTGAAATGTAGGACCATAGAAATATTTGCAACATTTAAACAGCATATTAACCAATAGTTTAAGTGGTCAGTAAGAGACTGAGAAAAGTATACAAAATCCCTCCCATGGGACTGACGTATTTTTGTAAGACTCATTTGTTTATTTGTTTATTTATTTATTTAACACCTTTATTGAATTATCACTTAAGATATGGAGAAATATATATTCATATAAAAGAAAACAAACCATGTTAACATTTTCACAGTTACAAACATTATATATCACATATATTCTTTTGTATAATTATCACCAAACCAATATTACATAAATTGCTCAATTCCTGCCTCCCTTAAGCCTCATTTCTCCTCCAAACATTATTCTGCATGTATTGTTCCCACAAGTTTCTATGTAATTTGCTCCTACCCTTTTCTAAAGATCTCACTTCCAGTTTTTATCTCTGTTACAATATTTGTTACTCCAAATCTGGTTCTTTTACACTTTGATTTCCAGTTTCTAGCAATTGCTTTTTTGGCAGCCACCAGAATTAAACTTCACAGGGCCTTACTATGACTAAGCGATTCAGATCCTATATCCCAGCTCAAAAAATAATTTTCTTAGTTATACACTTTTGCTTACCCTATATTCTTGACAGTGTACTCTGTTGGGAATTTTTAAAGTCTGCCATGTCATTATACTCCCAAAACATATGTTCCCAATTACCTCCTTCTTCCCCATCATACCTCCAGAATTTGGCATCTACCTGAGGAATTTTTTTTAGAGTCTGCTTGGGGTTTAAAAATACCTATGTAAGTACTTCCAAGCAAAAATCCTTAATCTTCTAGACTTTGTTGCATATTTGAAAAGCATTCATATGTCACCCCATTGTATGTACGATTTTATTTATCTTAATTTTGCAGGTTTGTGTAAGGATGTATTTATTTATTTTATTTTGATCATTTGTGTAGATTGGACCACTCTGGTCCTCAAAACCTAAACCTTGTTATATTTAAAGAAATTATGTAAAACAATAAAAGTTAATTAACAGTGATTCAATGAGTAGAGGTGCATAAAACATATAAGATAACAGAATGGGTAAAGAAGAATTACAATATTAGAGTAGTATGAAAACAATAAATAAAGTAAATATACTGTAGTGGATGGGCATCATTGTGAGGACACCACAATTATCAGAGGTAAGGAATATAGCTGCTGATGGTATTCCTCCCGATATAAGGGAAGTGTAGAGTGATCCTGTGTTCGTTGGGGAAACAGGATGTACTGAATGAGAAAAGTCATATGTTGCAGTAGTCAGACCGCATCTGTCCTGTGCTTATAATGTATCAGATGTCAACACAGCAGCAATAGCCAATAAGGTAATGTGAAATGAGTTTTTTTAATCAGTTATGGCAGGCAACCAGATACTGTCAGTGGACAAATTTGCAGAGTGTGTGCACTTTGCTGTGACAGTTGGCTGCTGGTGAGCAAGCTATGTGCTGAAATAGATATCCAATTCTGTGCTGTATTTGAAATGGATTGGATGCTTAAGTCTGTAGATGCATGAATACTTCTTTCAAGAGTGAATGCAGATGTCTGCAGTTACTTGTTTATTGCTCAAGTAAAAGTAAAACATTTTTTCATTTCATTTTTTGGCCCATCCCATGAGTGCCTATGTATGCTATGCAACTCCCATTTTGTTGTAACACTATTTAGTTTTCTTGACTGCTATATGATGTGTTGACATGGTTATTCCCTTTTTAGATAGAACATTATTATTTGTTTGTTTACTTGTACATTTTGAATGATTGCCTTCTTTGCACGTTTTATGTGGAACCTGTGTTTATTATATGCCCTCCCAACAAACACACATACACAGTCCAGATAGGATTATTTTTAAAATGACTGAAAGCAGGATTCTTTGGAGTGGAAGGCTGTTGAGTTAAACGGGTCTATATTATAATCTCAAAGGTTTAAAACTTTGAATCACTAAAGATTAAAACTTTGATCACTACAGTTCAAACTATCAAAATCAAAAGAAATACTAAATAAAAAAAAATAAATAAATAAATAGCCCCCCCTGTGTCCCCCACACCCTGCCTTACTTAAATATACCAACTCTGAGAATGCACTACATTAAAGTAAATGGAAATCTCCCCATACAGAGATTTTCCGTTTAAACATTCGATGTAGTGCACTTTTGGTATTCTCGTGTCGACAATATCGTATTCGATATTGTCAGACTTCGAGATTTTAATATAGACCCGAGTTAAACTGTAACCTTAAAGCAAGAGTTAAATAAATAATACTAGAAAGACCATCCTCAGAATGGTAAAAAATAAAGTGTAACCATATTGAATTCATACTAACTTCGACACTTTTGAAGCCTTTCCCTTGTTTTGTGTACAAAGTCTAAATGTCAATATCAGGAGAAATGAAGCCAAAATACCTTTTTATCACCAAAACCACTACCATCATAATGTCCCTTCTAAAAAATGTTGCATCACTGTGGGTGGCAGAAGCAATTGTAAATGTAAAATCCTGTCATGTAAATTAGGATTTGTGTCCTTCCACAGCGAGCATTGCTTAATAGAGATGAACAGCAAGTGCCCTCTGCTTTTCATCCTTACATTTTCATTTAGAGAGGGGGTTACTTTCAGCTTTTGAAAAGAAGAGGCATTTTAGAGTTGTGTATGTTACTTTGCTGAGGGAAAGTGCTATCTTCATTGTGCTGTAAATTTGGAATACAGTTACTGTCACAGTTCTGTTAACCTTATAGGATTTCAGAAATTAATTTTATGGAGTTATACAAAGAACTTAATATGATTTATGAAGATGCATGGGAATAGAGAAGTGGTATGTTTAATTACTCTTATTCTACCTTAGGTGGGCAGGTGGGTGATTTTTATGATGTTGAACAGTAAAACAATGAGTAAAAAGGTCACACAGGAAAACCAATTGGCTAAAAACACAAAAAGAAAAATCTAGCAAAGTTAGAATTTCCACTGTGTGATACCTTAAACCTCTTGAATCAGAGGCAACATGGGATATATGTAAATTACCCTTTAAGAATATCAGGTGTTTCAGCTAAATGGCATTTCTGAATGTCCTTGACTTTTTTTCTTTTACTTTTACTTTTAAGTCTTTTTATGGACAGTTTCAGACCAATAAAGCCAAACCCCACTAGCTGTGGACATGCATGTTTCTGCCTTCTTATGACATCATCAGCACAGCATAAGAGAAATGTTTGACTTTTGGAAACCCAACTGATATCCATAAAACTAAGGGTGTCTACAAAATATCCCAACTAACAAACTAAAACAATGAGTAAAAAAGGTCATACAGGAAAACCAATTAGTTAAAAACACAAAAAAGAAAAATCTAGCAATGCTAGAATTTCTACTGTGTGATACCTTAAACTTCTTGAATCAGAGGGTAATTTACATATATCCCATATTGCTTATGATTCAAGAGGTTTAAGGTATTACACAGGGAAATTCTAGCTTTGCTAGATTTTTCTTTTTGTGTTTTTAACCAATTGATGTTAAACAGTAGCAAAACTGAATGATATTTGGACATAGTGCAACATCTTTATATTAGAAGCTATACTTGTTTCTGCAATATGTGTTTCTGAAGTAATAGCCTTTAGAATAAACTTGTTCTTGATGAGGTCATCTATCATTTCTTTGATGTCTTCCTGTCTGAAGTTATGATGCTTTCATTTTTAACAGGGAAGTTACTTAGACTGCTCATAAAAGACAACTATCACTTGAAGGAGGAAACAACCTCTAAAGATAGATGAACATGGTGCTAGTCCTCATGGTGAAAGTGTATAATCAAATTTACTCAGGCTTTTAGCATTGTAAACAGCACTGTAAGGAGTATACATAGAATAGTTTATGCAGTTTTATCTGACATGCTGATAGTATCATAATAGAAAGCTGTGTAACAGTTAAAGCAAAGAGCGTATGAGCATCAATATCACATTAGTAAAGGTACCACTACAAATGCCTTAGCTAGACATATTCTGGAACATCCAGCACATACATTTAAATATGTTGCAGCTGAACACATAGACAAGAACATTAGGGGAGGCCCTTGAAAGCTGACTCTAGAAGAAAGAGAGCTTTTATGGCAAATTAATACTAATACTAATGCCTATATGTATTAATTTGCCATATAAGCTCTCTACTAATGCCCATATATATCTGCGGTGGTGCAGCGGTAGCATTGTTGCCTCACATTAAGAGGTTCTCTTGTTCGATTCTCAGCTAGTGTGTGGGGAGTGCTTTCTGTTTGGAGTCTGCATGTCCTCCCCGTGGGTCGAGTGGTGTTACGAAAGACATGCATGAATGGGTGTGTCTTCGTTGAAGGTTGGCCATTGAGCTGGCAACTCGGCACCGTGAAAATCTACTGCCAATCATTAGCAGACCGGAGTTCCGCTGTGGCGACCCCTAACTGGGTAAAGCCGAAAGACAACAACAGCTAATGCCTATATGAATCCAGGGTTAAATGAATATAGCTCTGTTAAATGTATTTTAAAACTTAAAGCCTTAGATAGATGAGCCCACATTAGATAAAGTAGCACTGATACATAAGTATAAATATAAATGTAAATGCTATGAATAATTTATAGTTGATCTTTAGTTGTGAAGCTAAAACAATGTAAATAAATTCATGAATTTATTTATATATATATATATATATATATATATATATATATATATATATATATATATATATATATATATATATATATCTACATACAATATGTAAATGTGTATATATATATATATATATATATATATATATAATGTTTATCAATTTTAAATATGAAGGTTATCTTATAGTATTATAATTGAGTGTGTATATATAAATATGTGTACATTTAAATGTAGTATTTAAATGTATTTTAAATGTGGTTTTGATAGAGTGTGCCTTTAAGTACTTGTTTTTTAATATAACTTTAAAGTTTTAAGTCATATTAATCAATTGGTTGATTAATGACAGCATGATTGTATATAAAGGGATGGGCTTTGGGAATGTCATTTGTCTGAAGAAGTGCAGGCACTGGACTTGCATGAAAGCGCTTACATGAATAATAAAAGTGTAGAGAGAATTTTCACTACAAGCTGTCTTATTTGTGTTTAAAAAGTTTTGGTTTGGTTTATTCATTACAAATTTAATTTAAACCAATATAAATTCATAGATTCATAGACATGTAGATATTCCAAAGCCACTGAGTCTCATGGCCATTCTTACCTTGCCAGTACCCTCCCTCAGACTGCACTTCCTTTCTCCTAGGGTCATACCAGTCAATCATGGAGTAAATTTGTGGAAACACATCCAGATATCTAGTTTACATTTAAAGGAAGATAGTAAGTGGCATGATATAACATGCAGGGAATGCTTATACCAGAGATTTGAGAGGTGCTGGGTTAGATACCTGTCCATCCACAACAGAGATCTCCCATCAAATGTCTATATGACACTGAATAAAGGGATAAAGTTTCCAGCCTCTCTTGGAAGCCTAGGGACTTTAAGCCTGTGATATATTTGGTTAGGAACATTTGGGATGTTTCTAATTATCTGATGTTTAGTGAGATATATACCAAATAGGGCATTGCACTCAATAATTGGCTGATTAATGCTAAATATAAGGAAGTGATTTCCTCATTAGACCTCAATGATATTCCTTTAGCAATTAGCTGGACTAAATAAAAGGATTTCCTGACAATTGTTGTCACATAGTTGTCAAAAGAGAGGGAACCTAAGTCCCTAGCTACATTTTTATTTTGTAGGCATGTGTTGTCTGCCAAAAGTGATTATACTACAGTTTTTAGCATTTAATTTGAAACCATTTTTAGTATACCAAGAATGGTATTCATAGTCAAATAGTTTGTATATGTGCAAGGATAATCAGCAAGGAGTGCTGTTGTGTCTTTATGCAAATGAGCCGAATGCCACTGAACAGGGCTGACAATGTAAACGTGAAGTGTTGAGCAGTAATGCCCACAACAATTTTGCCTGTCTGAATGATTATAAAATTGATTAAAACTAGTGTGGTTATATTATATGGATATAAGCAATGCAAAGTCACTATGTATTTCAGCTATTTTTGTAGTTGATAGGCAAACAAGAGCCTGTGGAAATCTAAATATACCACTGGCAATTAGTGTCTCTCAGTGCAAATGTCTATAGTGTTATTTAGTGTTGCAAGGATGTTAACCAGGAACCAAAAAAAAAAAAAATAGAACAACCATGCTGGAAGATGAGATGCACCAAGATAATCCAAGAAGAAATGTTTTGCATTATGATTTAACACTTTCATCTGTATACATGTTAAATCAGACTTCATCAGAATCTCTTATGTGGACATCCTGATTGGTATTTTATAAGGCTGGAAAGGGGAAGATAGGAAAACGGGAAATGAGGGGGAATTGATAAGGTATGCACAGAAGGAAGATATTAAGATGGTTGTGCTGGAGGAAGTGAGGGGGACACTATATTTTGTACAGTGGATAGACCCCCTATTTTTCATTTTTTTTATATAAAAAAGGGAAGTTAGGGAATGAAGAAGGGAAGAGTGTGTAGAAGAAAGGCTTATTGAAGAATTAAAGAACAGATACAGCATAAAAGATAGACAAAGACAAAAACACTACAGTAGGTTGACATAGGTGGTGGACACAAGACATGGAAGACAGACACAAAAAGGGGAGAGGGAAGAGTGTGGAGTATAGGTCCCATTCCTGTCTGGAGGAACTCAGTTATCCTCCCCACTGTGATGGACCTGCAGAGTGGGATCCTGGCAGTTTAGAGGTGCAGGCCTCTGGTGGTTCAGTAGTCAGAGCTGGCTGGTTCATTGAGTCTTGTACCAAGTGGAGGAGACATTGTATGGGTTGAAGGTGTCTGTCTGCTTCCCACTCAACTGTCTCTATCAAGTCCTGTCACTCATTATATTGGTGGCTTTACAGGTTGCTATACATCAGGGGCCCATGGGGCCAGAGCCACCATGCTGCCCTTGTGAAGACATCCATTGAAAGGCAGATGGAGGTGGTGAACATTCCCTGACCTAGGATACATGTGACTGGACTGCCCTTGGGAACTCTGGATTTTTGCAAATAGGAACTTAAAATGGAGTGTAAGATAAAAATAAAAAAAAAAAAAAAAAAAAAAAAAGAGAGCAAGAGATAAGATGGAGACAAGAATGAGTTGCAAATCTTTCAAATAAACCATATTACTGACAGTAAAGAAAAACTGCAGTGGTGGTGTTGCGGTAGCATTGTTGCCTCACAGTTAGACGTTGCACGTTCGATTCTCAGTTAGAGCTCTGTGTGTCGATGTGTGTGAATGGGTGTTCCTTCGTTGAAGGTTGTGTGTTAGGCCCGGCAAGCAAGCATGTAAAAATCTACTGCCAATCATTAGAGGACCAGAGTTCCGCTGTGGCGACCCCTAGCCGGGAAAAGCCGAAAGATAGTTACTGACAGTAAAGAAAAAAACATTTATTATTGGTTTACTTTGCAAATCGCTGATACCTGCATTCTTTACTATCAACTAGGATGCAAAACTTATTTATAGCTCTTTAATTACTACTGTATTTTTTCTTAATACCACTTATGTATGTATGTATGTATGTATGTATGACTGTTGTAATAATCTAACAGAATACCTCCCTCATTTTTTTGTCTGTATGCATCAGATAGTGCATGAATGCCTCTTTTATTTATATAACAGCAATATATTATTGTTTATTAGTCATAAGCATCCCCTGTCAAATACCTCAATCTTTTATCACCCTGTGCTCTACTGTGCTAACTCTCCTCAGGTGTAAAGACAAGAAAAAAAATAATGCAAAGTTGTTTACATATACCATACCTCCATGCAAAGCTGGCAAACACATTTTTTATGACGTTTTCCTACTGGATCTGAGATAATAGCTGCCTAACCTAATTAAGCAATACACTAGGCCTTGCTGGACTAATGCAGTCTGGCTGCAGTAATAACTATTGTGATTATTCCCTAATGATATTTCCTTTCTTTTCCTAGCTAAATGGTGTTGACCAACAAAAAGTATTACTGGATAAATCCAACTTTTTCCACTTGATAGATTCAGAGGCACCATAGTGTCTGGTTAGGGGCAAGGGATGACTTAACTATTGCTGTACTGATCTTCATGGCAAAGTTACCAATTAGTCAATTTCTGGAAGAAAGGGTACATTTCTGCAAGATCTGCTAACTTTAACCATAAGCTAAAATGGAGAAGTCTACACTGCAGTGTTTACCTTTGTTTATGTAAATAACATATTTGCATTACTTACATGCAGGGTCCCTATTTGAGTAGGACCATCCTGAGATCAGCAGCCCAGTCCTGAGTCCTGTACTGTGGAGCCACTTCTGATTAATGTGGAACAGAGACTGCACGAAAGGCCATTTTTTGTCTTAACTTAGCGTGAAGGACCTTTTTTTTTTGTCCATACCTGTCTCCTTCAAAATCTGGCAACCCTGCTTGCACAGCATAGTGCTAGTAGATAAAATAAGAAATAAATTTTAAATAAAAATTTTAAAATAAACAATAACTTAATCACAAAAGTATATAGTATGTACATCATACACCTGCTTCTTTGTCCCCAGCATCCACTCTACCTTGGGAGTGGTAGCCAATTCTGGTCAGCCATTTTTTAAGTGCAGCAACCTTTCCAAAAAACATCAAGAAACGTCATCAAAAGATGCCAAATTTATACATGTCTTTTACCATAATAGCTTATTTCTGGCTATAATTAAGCAATGGAAATTAATTTGTCCTTCATTCTGTAAACATAGTATTGTTTTGCAGTTTACTTTAAAAATCATTACTCTCTGAGTTTGTATTTCTTTTTTATTATGCATCTTTGCATATCATTCAAAATAATGCACACTGTATGTAATATGTGTCTATATGTGCATATATAAATATGTATGTAAATATAAAATTTATGGGTCTATGTCATTTGATTGAATGCTCATTTCACTGAATCCCAAATAGTCAAACCCAATTGACTGAAAAGTCATTCAATTGAAAAGTGTAGAATGTATGGAAAGTATGTATTGTTGTAATTTCTTATCATAGGAATTATTATGGAAGTAAGTTTAGCAGAGCATGAGTATATTGCAATGGTGAGTGTTAAGTTGTAGCCCATACCTGTAAATGTTTGTGTATGAGCTCCAGTACTGATTCAGTAAGTGTTTTTTTTTAAACCATAGAGTTAGGATATATACAGTAAGGATATGTGGGGATATAGCCCCCAGAAATATTTGTATAGTATATTTGAGGTGTAGAATGATTTTGTTTATGAAATTATTTCTCAGTCAAATGAGTTAGACCATTTGGGAGTCACTTAAATGGTCATTCAATCAAATGACATAGATCCATATATTGTATAAATTATGGGTCTATATGATGTCATAAAAACTTTGTACACAGTACATTGATGTTAGCATGTTTGTAGTCCTTAAATTAAGTGGGGTTTGCTCTAGGAGTTTAAAGGAGAATGTCACAAGTATATGCTCACACTTCACTGGAGAAGGAGGTACCAGAGGAGTAATGCAAGAGGTGGTCATATTTTTAAGAATCATGTTAAAAATGTTGTGATCTCTATGAGGTTTATTTATCATCTACTCAAGAAAATTTTTATTAATTAAGTCAAGGAATTTTTGGACATATTCTGAATTGACGATAAAGGTTTCCCAGTTTATTGATGGACAGTTAAAGTCACCTAAAATAAGGGAGATTTTGTTATCAGGGAGATGACTTAGAACACTAAGGAATTTTCCATGGCCACCAGAGAACAAAGAAAGTGTTCTGTAAAAAGCTGTTGGCTTGGTAATTAATCCTACCTAGAATGATCTGCAGTTCAATGAGGAAATGAATGATTAAATTATGAAAGTGAAGTCAAAAGAAGAACAGTTATGTGTGGGATCCATGGTTTTAAAACCACTTGGAGCCCAAGATACACTTAATCCAACACTGTCAGCAGTAGTATGTGTACTACATGTTAACATAAATAATAAAATTCTTTGCTCATGCTGTACTAAGCAATATGAATATATTTCACTGAATGAGCTACAGTGTCACACATTCTCCTCCTCCCATCATCTTACTCAGTTTTTTCTTTCACTAACAGCACTATGTTCAAGGATTTGCCATAATAGTTTCACACTGTTCTTCTGTTTGGCATGTTTGCTAACTTTTGATGAAGTGGGTCTTCCTGGCATGTGCACTCCTGCAAGTTGCTAGATGTAGTTGCTCCTTCTTGCTCTGCATGATTCAAAAATACTGCTCTTGCTGTCCTACCACTGTAGTTGGAGAGGTTTGATCAGACAAAAGTTCTGGTTTGTCTGAAGGGAAGGCTACCTTTAAACCCTTCTTCCTCAAGGTAATTGAAAAATTATATGGTGCTGCTTACTGTGATGGATTTGAAGTCTTCTTAAGACACTCAGTCTTGCTGGCTGGATTCTGCTGAAATCAAAGTCTGGTTATAGTTGCATTAACAGTCTTGTTGCACACAGAAGCTTGCAGAATGTACACTGATAAAAGAATATACTTTGCAGCACCCAACTCAGAGCAGTAACAAATAGCTTTTTATAACAAACCACACGTACTAATGTTAAAGATTTTAGTTATTGTTCTACTTTACTTCTCAGTCAGCATGGATGTTATAACATTTACCTCGGGACAAATGTGTCCCTACCAGTACCCCTAACATAACTGGATTAATACAGATCTTTATATACAATCTTAGTCATGCACACACATATACATTTCCTCTTGGTATTCTATTTTAGAGAGTTGCTCATCCTGTAGAAACAATACTGATTGTTGCAGATGCTGACGCAAATGCTGACTTAATGATATTATTTTTAAGCTTCCTTGTTTAACAATGTCCTGTCACATTTTTGCTGAATTTATAAGAGGCCAGCTTTTCTGACAGTGTGAACATCCTGTTTTTGTCTTTAGTATTCTATATGGATCTTTGTATAAGAACATCTGTTCTTGTGCAAATGCTGATAAGTGCAGAAAAGCATGTTTTTTAAGGAAACACATTGTAACAGTGTCTTTAAAAAAGCAGATTTTACATTTTTGCTCTCACTGATGAAATGCATACATCCCGTTTTTAAGTCTGTAATGAAAGATGTCCATTCAGCAGATTTCTTATTTTCCAAGTTACAGTCATTTAGTATGGATGCTAATCACATATTGCTAAACTCTATTTCTACATTTAAGCAAGCTTTATCTTATACCTTATTTATGTTGCATATTTGTAGCAAAGTTACTTTCAACCTTAGTATATTGTTGAACACACTCTAACAGTAATTGCAAAAAGATAAATTCATATCTGAACATGTAGGCTACAGATCACAATACTGGACACAGCTTCACTCATCTTGTGTTCCCCAGGAAATTATTGCAAGCAAATATGTATACCTGTCAGTAGCTGATGACATAAAACATCACAGTGTAAAACAGTACATTTGTCTGAATATCTCTGGTAATACCAAAACTATGTAGCAAAAGCAGCACAGAAACAATTAGTTACAGCATCCCACTATTCTTTGCCCATTGTAATCCCATATTGTTAACCGATCTACAGATATCCTGCAGAAACAGGTTGCTAGCTGTAGGTGTAGAACACAAAAGCCTGCACTGGAGTACAACCTACCTGGAATGACAACAAAATACTGAGAGGTCATACTGGGCATGCTCTCACACTTAAAAGAAATGAAGCCCATGTCTGGCAACAACAGTGGACTACACATATCTGTCAGTCGCAGATGTTTGTGCATATATGCCACATTGCACACCAGTCATGCTTTTCACACACATCAGATAGGAATACACACATATATCCAAGGACAACACACTATAATAGGCCAAACTTACACATACATAAATATGTGGAAGAGAGTGACAGACAGTGACAAAGAGCTTCCCATCATGAGGCCTGTCCCACCCAGCACACATCCAACTGTCCAATACCACATGATGCGCAAATGTCCGTCACTGTAGACATTTGCTTCTGATATCCTTCAGCACTATAATGTCTGTGGTGCTTGTAATAACTGTGGAACATGACTGTACAAATCATTATTCATCTAGCAGTTGTAAACATGTTCCTGTTAAATGTAAACCTGTTTGTGACTGAGTGTTGTGGCCCATTCACACACACTGCACTCCCCATTGCCCTACTTTGCCAAGCCTGCTGATGTCATTCACCTTGAAGTACGCCTTCAGGGAAAGAGTAACCCTATAAGCTCTGTAGTGCATGCTATAACTGTGTAATTCTGTAGTGTGATGGACTAGCTAGGTAGGAGCTCTAATCCCAGACATGGCAACTGTGTGTGTGTGTGTGTGTGTGTGTGTGTGTGTGTGTGTGTGTGTGTGTGTGTGTGTGTGTGTGTGTGTGTATTTGTCTGTGTAGGAATCAATGCTTTTGAGGCCATTCATAGTCAGTACACTTTCCATTGACCTACTTTGTCAAGCCTGCTGATGTCATTCACCTTGAAATACACCTTTAGGGAAGGAATAGCCCTATAAGCTCTGTGGGGCATGCTATAACTGCATAATGCTGTAGTGTGATGTACCAGTTAGGTAGGAGTTCTAATCCCAGACATGGCAACTGTGAAACTGTGTGTATTTGTTTGTTTGTGTAGAGATCAATGCTTTTGAGGCCATTCACAGTCAATACTCTTTCCATTGCCCTACTTTGGCAAGCCTGCTGATGTCATTCACCTTGAAGTACACCTTTGGGGAAGAAGTAGCCCTATAAGCTCCATGGTGCATGCTATAACTGCGTAATGCTGTAGTGTGCTGTACTAGTTAGGTAGGAGATCTAATCCCAGACATGGCAACTATGAAACTCTGTGTTTGTGTATGTGTGTGTGTTTGTCTGTGTAGGGATCAATGCTTTTGAGGCCATTCACACTCAGTACACTTTCCATTGCCCTACTTTGGCAAGCCTGCTGATGTCATTCACCTTGAAATACACCAATGGGGAAGAAGTAGCCCTATAAGCTCTGTGGCATGTGCTATAACTGTGTAGTGCTGTAATGTGATGTACCAGTTAGATAGGAGTTCTAATCCCAGACATGGCAATTGTGAAGCTCTGTGTGTGTGTGTTTGTTTGTCTGTGTAGGGATAAATGCTTTTGAGGCCATTCACAGTCAATACACTTTCCGTTGCCCTACTTTGGCAAGCCTGCTGATGTCATTTACCTTGAAATACGTCTTTGGAGAAAGACTAGCTCTATAAGCTCTCTGGTACGTGCAATAAATGCAGTGCACTGTAGTAGCAATACATAGCTAGGTAGGAGTTTGAATCTCAGCACTGTCAAGTGTGTGTGTTTCTGTCATTAGTATCCTGGGTGGAGGTAGCTGTGATTGTGTAATAACAGGACTCATTGTGGGGTGGGTTTTGCAAATTTCTTATATTAAGGACCTATTATATGTCACAATGTCCACCTTACAAGGACAGCAGATGTCAAACAGCAGAGAGGCTGGTTTAAACAATCCATACCCCTACATGTGACATTATGGATTGGGGAACAATATAGGCAACCCTTGTATTAACCAGAGAACACTCTCCACCCATGTCTCATACACAAACACACTTGGCTAGGCAACAACCGATATGTTGGTAGTTCCCTGCATATTGCCCACAGATAATAGCCACAGTGTGATTGCAGTGGACTACAGAGGACATGGCAACCTGTTCCATCCCTACAATAGGCAAATAATTGCTTACAGTGGTCCTTTGCTATGTTCCCCATTGGACATCTGCAACAACTGTAGAGTCAGCAAATGTAACCCACAAAGGAAATACCATGCCTTATACACATGCCCTGCATAGACAGATGCCACTAACACCACTGAATACCTGTATCATGCTGTCAGTGTAGGTGCAGGATCAACCTCAGTTCCATAGCCAGTTCTCACCACATGAGGTCAGGAATGCCACATCAGATTATAACAATCTGTCCACACAACATGCCCCAGACACACCAGGTACACTTCAACATGTCACAGAATATGGATGTGGGACATGTGCACATCCCAGACACCGTTCATGTTATGGAATATAGAACACATACAGGGCAAGCATTGCACAGCACTGGCCACCCTCAATAGTAACCCAGATGAGTGGATGGTGAATACAGTACCCACCTGTGTGGGCCAATCCAAGGACTACACCCCTGATCCACACTGCAGACCATTATCATGTGGCCAAATGCCAAGGTATACCCATTGCCAAGACTTGTACAGCCTCCTGGCACAGTCAATCACCACACCTGTGAAGCAATGAACCCATGCATGTCAGTACTGGCAAATCTTTGTGTGTGTGTGTGGAGATTAATGAGTTGTAAGCCATTCACACTCACTGCACCTCCCATTGCCCTACTGAAGCATGCCTTCTGATGTCAGTCACCTTGACATACCCTTAGGCCATATATCAGCCTGATAACCTCTGTGGTGCATGTAATACCTGCATAATACTGTAGTGTAGCAAACTAGTTAGTTTGGCTTTCTAATCCTGACCCTGCCAACTGTGAT